>NC_041383.1:377762071-377762476 GCF_002162155.2 Triticum dicoccoides | reverse complement strand
GGGCCGGCCTGGTTGGCCCGATGGCCAGCTGGGCCGCGGTCCAGCAGGGGGGGGGCTTCTCTTTCCTTTTTTTTTTGTTAGTTTAGTTTTTCTCTTTTGTATTTTCTTTTCTTTTATTTATTTTCTTTTCTATTTCTTTACTGTTTTCATTTAAAGTTTCTATTATTTTCTTTTTATAAAATACCAAGTTAGCACCCAAATTAGTATTACTAATTAGGCCTCTGCCATAATTATTTTGGCACACTATTAATTTAGTTATATTGCTATATCTTTATAAAAGGCATTAAAGTAATTGTTTTGCCCTAAGCTTTGGTTATTTTAGTGAAATTAAATATTATAAGAAATGTTGGTTTCTCCACCATTATTACCTATGTATTAATTGGTTCACTCCGAACATTTTAGTTT
>NC_041383.1:377758140-377761702 GCF_002162155.2 Triticum dicoccoides | reverse complement strand
AATATTCGAAAACTTTTATTGTTTGCCTATTTTTGAATTTGAATCTGAATTGGTTTCGAACTAACTCGAGATTAGCAACTATAAACGAGGTGACGTGGCACCATTAGCAGAGGATCACTGTAGCTAAATTACCCGGGCGTCACAATTCTCCTCCACTACAAGAAATCTCGTCCCGAGATTTAAGAGGGGAAGTGCGGGGAAGGGATTAGGTTGCGAAATTCTAACGGGTCTTGTTGGTCTTGGCTACTCTTCTCGAGGAGGTCGATCCATTACATGGTTGTCTTCACTTCTCTGCTTCAGGTCATCATGGTGATGTCGTTCTTTTCTCGGGAACTCCAACGTACTTACGAATAGGTAAGGGGGCAGCTCGGCTACGACAGATTGCTTATGAGGGAAACAATCTGGGGGTTAACCCATGAATGAGCATAAGATTATCTCTTGAGTCGAACATATCGAATACATCAAGAGTAAGATATGAAGGTACAATAAGAGGTTCCAAGTGGATAGATAGTTGCTCGAAGTCTGAACCAGAGTGAGAAAGGGTTTCAGAGCAGCGAGAGTAAGTATTGCGTCTGATACCAGAATATAGCATTAGGAAGGTGGCCCGTGAATTAAAGACGAAGCCAAGCGCGAGGAATAACTTCGACAATAGGGTGTATAGGAGAGTCAAGTTTCGATCCTGTGGAACTGTGGGTTATGGGGCCACCATGTGGTTGAAAGTTGGAAGGGGGCCGACATTTTGCACGGTCATGATAGTAAGGCGTGTCAAAGGGTAGCCTGTCAGATATGTCGGCAACAACATCGATACCAAGGGCGAGGGACGAAGAGAACCGTTTTCCTGCTCGTTGAAACGAGGCGGACCAATAGGCAAGGTTCCCGTCCATCGGTGGTTACCGGAATGTCATCAACAATAGTAACAAGGTCTTACTGACAGAGTTGTACATCGAGGTGTTTGCACAAGCAGTGGATTATTACTGCTTAAATCCTATAGATCATAGAAAAGGTTTAAACAGACCAATGGAAGGAAAATATGATCATCAGATTAAACAGAACAATGGAAAGGAAAATAATATTAAACACATATTTCGAGGGTATATCCTTCCCAAGGACAAGCAGAGCAAGATATCCATGACAGGATATAAAGTAGAAAACCATTTAGGTAAGGGGGGAGGAATCTCATGATATTACTCATACAACGGTGTTAGGATAATTGATAATTAAAATATAGCATCGTGCTTCAAACGTGCCTGCTGAAAATCGGAGTACCATTGACATGCTTCGAGATAGCAGTGACATGGTCTTCAGGTGAAGATCAGACTTTGGAAACACGAATGATCCATCAAGAATAACTTGTAGAATAAGTCTTACAATCTCCTCATGGATGAATGGATAACCTTGCTGAAAAGGAATCTATAATGATAGGTCCTCCAGCCGGGGGGGGGGGGGTGCTAGGCATGACATCATGTTACCGGGTCATCAAAGGATCAACATCATAACTCTTGGAAAGTTGTCCCAACCATCATATCTGACCGAGATTCAGATCCGATTGGTGTCATTATACCTCAGACTCAGGATGTCCGAGAAGAAAAGCTGCGGCACATATCAACGAAATGACATGGTAAGATTCTCGGGAAATGAACTATGAAGTGATTTCCGTTATCAAGAGTTCATCATTAACCCAAGGAGAGGACAAGGAGGTGTCTGGTGAACTCAACGGCAATTCACCGAGATTCCCAAAAGATGGATGTCCACAATTAAGTGAACAAGGAGATAACATTTGTCAGATCAAAAGATATAAGGAAGTATGCTCGAGGAAAACATACACAATTAAACATTGGTTGAAAGGTACGCCCGAAATATGGGTTGGGTTGCACGACCAATGTCAGAATGGTGATGCAATAATCAATAGCCTAAGAATGAACTTTCGACCATTAACTTCAAAGAGATAGGGTTGCTAGAAGGAAAGAATCCAAACAACATCGTTCACTTGTTGGAATTAACACGGGGACCAAGAAAGAATGGTGATGGTGAGAAGTATTTCTATGTCAAGAATTCTCAAGAGGTGGAACAAATCTCAGAAAATTCTTGACATAAAGGATGGTAATACTCCAAGGTAAAGAAGAACAATTGCTGGATAGCAAGGAACTCAAGGTATAACACCAAACATGAACAAGCTTGTGTTGGTGGGAAGGCAATAAAGTGGTCGATGATAATACAATTCATCGAGGGAAAGGATGGTATGTCTCATCATTAATTCACTTGATATCCTGGAAGAGCATCAGAATGTAGATGGTGATCATGACACATTTGTCGAGAGATTCCACGAAGATGTAATCGATCCGCGATCACATCAGTCAAAAGAATGATGAAGCAAGAGGTTATTGGAACCATAGGTACAACACAAACCTGAAATCAAGATTGTTGTTCAAGGCGAACTGATATGACGAGGAAGATCGACGTAACCTTAGCTCATTGTCAAAAGTTGTGCTCCGGGATTAAGGACCAGGTAGCACAGTTAAAATTTAGCATGGTAATGATATAACCGATCAGGCTAGGAATGACATGATCGGGTACAAACTCGTACATAAAGAATATTAGTAAGAGTTGTTAATCCGTAATGCGGACTCGGTTTAGTTATCGGTGTCTTTGAGTGTTTAATAACTCAGAGCCCAATGAAAATTTTGTAATCAATGAGTATGTAGTACTTGATGAAGAACTCATAAGAAGTTGTGCAGTTCCATGATAATTTCGAGATACCAGGGGGTAATACTCGACGACAAATCAAAGTAGAGGTTGGACTAGGGTATTACTCTACATAAGACCAGTGCTTAAACTTGCACGAGAAATGGTATTTAAAGGAGAACATGGTCAGAACCACGATTGCAAAAAGGCCAGATCTCAGATATAAGATGAACTTATACCAAGGGAATAATTGATTTTAAAAGAAGCTTCGATGAGAAGATGTACATCGTGTCCATGGGCATGAACGCAAAGTTCAAGGTCGACTCCCACTTCTCCAATGCATAACCTTTCATTCACCTCTCACATTCGATGATGACATTAGTTGTTGAAAGTTTTACCTGGTGCAATACCAGATAAGTATGACTCGTGAAAACTTCCGAGTTCACACATATAAAGGAAGGCATTGGATCAACCCGTTAGGGTATCGTGGAAACATATACCACAATCTTCAAGAGTAGATATCACCAGCTTAAAAGCAGAGCATGGTTGGCAAAAGGAGAGGATACAATTTACCAAAGGCATAATGTATCGGAGAAAGAACTCACAAGGTGATTAGTTATGAAGGACACTGTCGGACAATAATCCAACAGTGGATATGGCGATCCACAATGGAGCTGATGTGAGTATCGATACCCAATCAGAGGAAGAAGGAATGCAGATGCATTGGTTTATAGGACATCTAAATAATTCAACGTTTAAATAGCAAAGGAATTATGATTTTTAATTCAAGGGATCAGGAGCAATGCTCTGAGTAGGGATGGATAAGTTGAATAGCCTTAGGGTACAATCAATGACAATTGGATTGGTCGAGAACCAATTC
>NC_041383.1:377715224-377753627 GCF_002162155.2 Triticum dicoccoides | reverse complement strand
GGGCCGGCCTGGTTGGCCCGATGGCCAGCTGGGCCGCGGTCCAGCAGGGGGGGGGCTTCTCTTTCCTTTTTTTTTTGTTAGTTTAGTTTTTCTCTTTTGTATTTTCTTTTCTTTTATTTATTTTCTTTTCTATTTCTTTACTGTTTTCATTTAAAGTTTCTATTATTTTCTTTTTATAAAATACCAAGTTAGCACCCAAATTAGTATTACTAATTAGGCCTCTGCCATAATTATTTTGGCACACTATTAATTTAGTTATATTGCTATATCTTTATAAAAGGCATTAAAGTAATTGTTTTGCCCTAAGCTTTGGTTATTTTAGTGAAATTAAATATTATAAGAAATGTTGGTTTCTCCACCATTATTACCTATGTATTAATTGGTTCACTCCGAACATTTTAGTTTCAATATTCGAAAACTTTTATTGTTTGCCTATTTTTGAATTTGAATCTGAATTGGTTTCGAACTAACTCGAGATTAGCAACTATAAACGAGGTGACGTGGCACCATTAGCAGAGGATCACTGTAGCTAAATTACCCGGGCGTCACAGGCGTCATCCAGAAGGTAGCTACACCAAGCCATCCTGCTGGGGTAAGTAAAACTGCTTGTACAGAAGAGATTGCACATTTAATTGATGCATCTGTAGCTAGTAAATACGGCAAAAAAATGATAGATATGGCATGCACAATTACTGAATCTGTAGCTAACAAATTTGATGAGTTCAGAGAGCGATTTAATAAGGACATTCAGATCAGCTTGCCTCGTCAAATTCATACAATGGTATTACAGGCCAATGATGAACGTTATGAGAAACAACCGGTGCGTCCAGAAAATAGTAGGTTCACTAATTTACCTAACCCTATGCATACACCTGTTGCAGTACCCAATGTTATGCAGCCCCACATCCTGTTAAGCAATAACCAAAGTGGGCAGAATTACATTGGCAATTCGGCCAATAATTTTGTATATACTGCTGCTACTCCTACTCTGACTTCGGTTCCACAAAATTTCAGTAGCAATAACCGAAGTGTTGGCTTTAATTCCAATCTGCAACAACCCTACTAACAAACAATAGCATATAGCACACCACCCTTGCCACCAATTGGTACCAGGGTTCCTTACGGGCCGGTGCTAGATGCGTGTTTTAATGGTTCTCCGCAGCAAATGTATCATGCTCAAACTTCTTTGTCAGAGTTACCGCCACGTACCTATGGTGCATCTATGCCACAAGCTAGTTCTCCACAGCCTGCTGAAAATTTTAAGGATCAACTTGCTAATATACTTAGGGAATTTGTCTTGGAACCTAAAGGTAGAGCACATGCATATAAAAAACCCTACCCTGAATATTTCGACACAACACCTTATCCTCGTGGGTTTAGAATTCCAGATTTGTTAAGTTCACAGGAGAAGATGGTAGATCAACCTTTGAGCATTTAGGACAATTTTTAGCACAATGCAGTGAAGTTGGTACATAATATATTTTTAGAGTGAAATTATTTCCTTTGTCTTTATTTGGTACTGCATTTACTTGGTTTACATCGCTTGCTCCTAACTCCATTGCAACATGGGCCCAACTGGAGCAGAAATTTCATGAGTACTTTTATGGTAGTGAAACTGAACTTAGACTTTCAGATTTGACAATGGTTAAGCAAAAGCACAATGAATCTGTTTATGATTATATTAAAAGATTTAGAGATGTCAAAAACCGATGCTTCAGTTTGACCATAGCCGAAAAAGATTTAGTTGATCTTGCTTTTTTGGGTTTGCTTGCTCATATTAGAGATAAATTGGAAGGGCAAGAATTTTCAGATGTTAACCAAGTTTTGCAAAAGGCTTGGGCGCAGGAAAACCGTGCTAAAGAAGTTAAACCATACTTCCGGTTTAGAGATAATAAGAGCAAAGACAAGGAAAAACCTACGGTTAATGTCGTAGAACATGATAGTGATTCAACTAGTGAAGATGATGTTGATATATGTATGGCCGAATGGGTTCGAGCACCTAAGTCAAAACCTTTCGCATGTGCTGCCCTGAAACCCACACCAGCTAAAAGAGAGGAAATCAAATATACTTTTGATGTTAGTAAGTGTGACACGATTTTTGACATGTTGTTGCAAGGGAAGTTAATTAGAATAAAAGAAGGGCATGTGATTCCATCTCAAGAAGAACTGGGTAGAAGAGCTTATTGTAAATGGCATAACTCTTTTTCTTATGCTACTAACGATTGTAATGTGTTTCGTCGACAGGTGCAATCGGCCATTAATGACGGACGATTGATTTTTACAGAAGGTACTAAGATGAAGCTCGATAGTGATCCTTTTCCTATCAATGTGGTTGAGTTTGAGAATAAGAAAATTCTTATTCGATCGGATCAGACCGAATCCGCAAGAGAGAAAAATGTTGTTGATGATAATGTTCCTCCAAGGATGATCAAACCAAAAAATCCAGAAGTAGGAGTGTGGAAAGTCAATGGAAGAAGGAGACAAGCTTGGAGACCAAAGCCGACAGTTAACATGTTGTTGGAGAAATACACTTCACTTAAGGCCACCAATGTGTTTAACCGGCTTGGAGGTAATAAGCGTCCTAGATCTCCTTCTGGACCTGCCGGTCATGAGCAATGGCAGAAAAATTCATATGACCAGCAGCCATATTTCGCAATAGAGCCAACATATTGGGGTTGTGCACCTCCTATGTATCCGCAAATTCCTCCATGGGGTTCTAATCCTTGGGCGCCATATCCTATAGGGCCAGCAGGATATTTTCAACCAGGATGGATCCCGCCTAGGCCTATGTTCAGACCAAACATGCACGAGAAAAGGGCTCGATTTAATCATGAAGCAAGATCACGTGATGTTGTTATGGTTCGAGGTAAAGATGGTTCACATAAAGGGGCTGAAGATAGCTCATCCAGCAAAAGATTTGCGTAGAGCAGATTGCCTAGACACAATGCGGATGGCAAGGTTCACATAGGTGGCCAAAAGTTTGCATGGGTACCGGTCAGATCTAAGGGTGATGTAAAAAAATCAGTTGTACATGATGTATTTAAGTCTGGTTGTGCTATTACGAACCAACCTGGGTTGCGTGCTGCTCATAATGTTGATAATGGTAAGCTCAAATCAGCTGCAGGTGTTGCCCCTGATCCAGAAACAATCATGATTAGAGGTTTCAAATTTGGTTCAGTTCAGAAAAGAGTTCCAGGTTCAGAAATGATTAGTAATGGTGCATTGCAGCAGCAGGGGCCTTATACATCGCAGCAAGAGGAAATTCCAGCAAAAGAAAGCAACTCACATGCTGATTTGGGGCCCAATATGCAGAAAGATGGGACCACTAGAACAACTGATCAATACATAATTGTTTTAGCCAAAGACAGAATGTTTGCTCCCCAAGCAGCAGCACATCAGTACAGACCAAGGAACTCGGGGGGCAGCAGAATTAGGTCAGTGGCACCAGGAACTAAACCGAAGCTTCGATGGTGCCCGACAGGGCTCATACATACTCAGAAAAGAAGGGTGCAGCGGCTGCGGGCATTGGAAATTAGAGAGGAACTAGCTGAGAAGAAGCGCGACGAGTGGTTCAATAAAGATAAACCAATGGTGCCCTCGAATATGACTTGGAAAGAGAAGCGCATCGCAAGGGAGGAATGCAATAGTGCTAATGACATGGTTATGGATGGAAACTCTAAGGATAAACAGGATATGCCTGCGGATATGGACATTGATATGGTATTTGAGCTGCCTGCTGAATTTCGTGCGCCTAAGGCTGAAGAGGCCGAAGTTGCAGAACTTGTTCTTGGCCCAAAAAGTGTTACATTTGAGAAACCAAAGAAGCATGGACAACACCTAAAGCCTTTGTTTATCAAGGGTCACATTGATGGTAAACCTATTGGTCGCATGCTTGTTGACGGCGGTGCCGGTGTTAATATCATGCCTTTTTCGGGTTTTTCTAAGTTGGGCCGAAAAGAGGAAGAACTGATGAAAACCAATATGGGACTTAGTGGGTTTTCAGGATACTTGTCTGAAGCTAAGGGTGTTATTTCTATGGAGCTCACGGTTGGTAGCAAAACATTGCCGACTGCTTTCTTTGTTGTTGATGTCAAAGGCCGATATAATATTCTTTTGGGGCGCGATTGGATCCATGCAAATTGTTGCATCCCTTCTACTCTACATCAATGTTTGATTCAGTGGGTTGATGATGATGTTGAAGTGGTTGAGGCGGATAATTCGGCCTGCATTGCTTTGGCTGAGGCTCCGGTTGATTGGCAACACTGTGAGATGTCATGCTTGACGGGTAGAGATTTATCAGATTATGATTATATTAGTATTGGCAGAGATGGTTTTGTTCCTGTACATGCACAGCCGGCTAGTGTAGCTCGGCTTAATGACTTATCCTTGTGAACAATGAATAAGGAAGATAGTGTTAAATGGATGCAAAGGCGTGTTGAGGAGTATCGTTCAGGAAAGAACGATATGCATGAAGCTACTGAGGATTTCGATGACATGGAGAAGCTTGGACAAGGATTCTCATTGGCTGACCCACTTGAGGAAGTTGATATTGGTGATGGAAGTGTCCCTAGACCTACATTTATTAATGCTAATATGGGGGCCGATCAGAGAGGAAAGGTATGTGCATTACTTAGGGAATTTGTTGATTGCTTTGCTTGGAATTATACTGAGATGCCCGGTTTGAGTAGGGACTTAGTTGAACACAGATTGCCTATTAAATCTGGTTTTAGGCCGCATAAACAGCCCCTTAGGCGATTCAATCCTAGTATATATGACCGCATCAAAGATGAAATCGATCAATTGTTAAAAGCTCGGTTTATTCGGCCGTGTAGATATGCGGAATGGATTTCTAATATTGTTCCTGTTGAAAAGAAAATACTAATAAGATTAGAGTATGTATTGATTTTAGGGATTTGAATAAGGCTACCCCTAAAGATGAATATCCTATGCCTATAGCCGACATGTTGATTAACGATGCTTTTGGACATAAAGTAATCAGTTTTTTAGATGGTAATGCTGGTTATAATCAGATATTTATGGCCGAAGAAGATATGTTTAAGACTGCTTTTCGATGCCCTGGTTTTGTTGGTTTATTTGAGTGGACTATTATGACTTTTGGATTGAAGAATGCCGGAGCTACATATCATCGTGCTATGAATCTGATCTTTCATGATCCTCTAGGCATCGTATTAGAAATATATATTGATGATGTAGTTGTTAAATCGGATGGGTTTGATCATCATTTAGCCGATTTGCGATTAGCTTTTGAAAGAATGCGTTGGTATGGGCTGAAAATGAATCCACTCAAATGTGTTTTCGGTGTATCGGCTGGTAAGTTCTTAGGTTTTATAATTCATGAGCATGGCATAGAGATTGATCCTAAGAAGGTAGAGGCAATCAGAAAATTGGAGGAGCCCACATGTAAAAGGGATGTGCAGAAATTATTAGGAAAAATTAATTACTTGAGACAATTCATATCTAACCTTGCGGGAAAAATTGAATCGTTTGTTCCTTTACTTCGGTTAAAACATGAAGCCGAATTCACTTGGGGGCAGAATAGCGAGAGGCTTTTAATAATATAAAATAGTATTTGTCAAGTCCTCCGGTGCTTCGAGCACCCAAGTCTGGTGTGTCGTTCAGGTTATACATTGCCGCACAAGACAAGGTGATCGGCGCAGTTTTAGCACAAGAGAACAGCGGGAAGGAGTACATCATTGCATACTTGAGCCGCCGCTTGCTTGACGCTGAGAGTCGGTACGTGTTTATTGAAAAAATATGTTTATCTTTATATTATGCATGTACAAAATTTCGGCCATATTTACTTTATAGTACATGTGTAGTAGCTTGCCAAGCCGACGTGATTAAATATGTGCTGCGTCAGCCGATTCTTAGTGGTAGGATTGGAAAATGGGCTTATGCACTAATAGAATATGACTTGGCATATGAATCGTTGCGTGCTACAAAAGGTCAAGTCATCGCTGATTTTATTGTTGATCATAGGATTAAGGATGATGAAGATATTAATTATGTTACTGTGTGCCCGTGGAATTTTTATTTTCATGGATCGGTTTGTAGGGAGGGACAAGGCATTGATAATGTTTTAATTTCACCAAACAATGTCGTTTATGAAACATCGGTCCGTTTGGAATATCCTTGTACAAATAACCAAGCTGAATATGAAGCTTTGTTGTTTGGTTTACAAAATTTAGTAGATATGGGTGTAAAGGATATAGAGGCTTTTGGAGATTCACTTCTGGTAGTCCGGAAAATTGGTGGTGAATTTCGATGTTTTGATGGACTATTAAAGCTATTTAGACCGATGTTTAGATATAATTAAGTCTCTGAATACTTTCACTATCAGTCATATACCTAGGGAAGAGAATTCTAGAGCTAATTTCTTAGCGCAACAAGCATCCGGATACCAAATCAGTAGGGGAAAGTTTTCCATATTAGAGAAACCGATGCTAGATGATGTTAATAGTAATGCTGATCTGTTGGCTATTAATTTGCTAAAGGATGCAGCAGGTTCTTGTTCAATCCAACAATAAATAGTACATGGCAAAGAAGATTCGGTGCAGGAGTCACAAATAACCGAATCAGCAGCTAATTTAGAACCAGGTGATTGGAGAACTCCTCTGATTAATCAGCTAAAGGATCCTGGGCAAACAAGAGGTAGAAAAATTCGGCGACAAGCTTTAAAATATACTTTGCTAGATAGTAAGTTGCACCGCCGAACGATAGATGGATTACTTTTAAAGTGCTTAGGTCCTGATCAGTCAAGAGTAGCTATGGGTGAAGTACATGAAGGGCTATGCGGAACACATCAGTCGGCTCATAAGATGCAATGGTTATTGAAAAGAGCAGGTTTTTATTGGCCGACGATGTTAGGGGGCTGTTTTCACTATTATAAAGGGTGTGAAGAATGCCAGAAATTTGGAAATGTCCAATTGGCACCTGCAGCTATGATGCATCCCATTATTAAGCCATGGACGTTTAGAGGATGGGGTTTAGATTTTATTGGTCAAATATATCCTGCTTCATCTAAAGGTTATCGCTTTGTCCTAGTAGCTACAGATTATTTTACCAAATGGACTGAAGCAATTCCTTTAAGAAATATGACCCATAAGGAAGTGATTAATTTTGTTTTGGAGCATATTATTTGCAGATTCGATATTCCTCAAACTTTGACTACTGATCAAGGTTCTTCTTTTATGTCTCATCAATTTCGTGAGTTTGCCGAATCTTTTAGAATTAAATTGTTAAATTCGTCGCCTTATTATGCTCAAGCTAACGGACAGACCGAGTCTAGCAATAAAACTTTAATTAAGCTTATAAAAAAGAAAATTAAGGAGCATCCAAGAAAGTGGCATGAAGTGCTTTCAGAGGCTTTATGGGCTCATCGGATATCTAGCATGGAGCAACTCAAGTGACACCATATGAGTTAGTGTATGGACAGGAAGCAGTGTTACCTGTAGAAGTTAATTTGCAAGCTCTTAGAGTAGCCAGACAAAATGATTTGTTGGTTGTAGACTATAATAATTTGATGCTGGACAGAATTGATGATGTTCCAGAAGAAAGATTAAGAGCCTTACAGGAAATTGAAAAAGAAAAGTTAAGAGTAGCTAAGGTTTATAACAAAAGGGTGAGGGAAAAATCGTTTCAAATAGGAGACTTTGTGTGGAAAACAATTTTGCCTGTTGGAACTAGGAACAATAAATTCGGCAAGTGGTCGCCGAGTTGGGAAGGCCCATATAGAGTTGTTGAAATAGTTCCTGGGAATTCATATTTTGTAAAATCTTTGCAGGGGGAGAGATTGCCTAAAGCTCTCAATGGAAAGTATTTAAAGAAATATTATCCTAGTATGTGGCAGGAGGCTTGATGGCATGACAGCAGATATTATTTAAGATATCGTCCTAAGCAAAATATGGCCGATGTGTTATTTGGACATCGCCCTGAGCAATGATATGACTGATGAAGCAATTGACATCATCCAAAGGTATCACTATAGTGTTTTTGGTAGATGCAATCATACCAAAAACAAGGGGGCATGTGTTAATGATGAAATTTGGCTTGCCAGTTTTACAGATTTGATAGCTGCTGGAATCGGAGTTCAGCTAAAAGTGCAGATCAGAAATATGTTCATCGCAGAGGATAAATACGGTAATACTTCCATGATGGAGTTCTTGCTTAGACAGCAGAGGGGCAAGGAAGAAATCTGGTCTGGAGAATATTTGAGATAGAAAAGGTTCTGGATGAGGTAGTTGTTCGGCTGTAGCAAGCCCAAATATAGGCTAGTACATACTAGTATAGGGCTGGGCTGCTGTCCCATGTGTTTTGGGTGCTGGCCGGGCTAATTAGGGATTAGGAATATTATATTTGACCTGCTTGCAGAGGAAGCAAAACAGGGATTACCTTCTGTACGTGCAAAAGGAGTCCTACTCCGATTCAGCCAAAGACCAGGGCGTGCCCTTATATATATATGGGGTACTTGGCCGATTGGTAAAACAACCAATCGATCCTTTTGCAACGTTACGTTACTTTTTCTCCTAGGTTCTTTTCTTTCCAGCACCTAGCTCGTAGCTTCTGCCCAGCCCTAGCAACCCTAGGGTTTGGCTGATCTTTGCCGTTTTGCATTGAAAAATGGTCGGTTTACCTCCATGAAAGTGAGGAATCTGTGGTGTTGTGTGGATCAACTTCGCGCAGCAATAGGAACCCACTGGTCAGTGACCCATTCTATTAACAGTGTTAATTAGTGTTAAAACTTAACTAAACCGAGGTTAGCAGAGCCCTGGGCCCACTAGTCAGTGACCTAGTGGTCATTAGGTTAGTGGTTAACCGGTGTTTAACCGGAGCTAGGCCGCCGCCGACGTACAGAGACGCGGCGATGCTCGGGTTTCGTCCTCCGGCGACCAAACGGACGGCGAAGGGGCTCTACGTGCTTAGCGCGACGTGACACATTGAGGGGTGGCTGCGGCAGGTGCCGAGGTGGTCTCTAGCGGTTGCGGTGGCGAGCTCAGGCGGCGGCCAGACCTCGGGCAAGCTCGGGTTCGAGGCAGGTAGCGCTACAGGGCACAGCGAGAGCGGCCGAGGGGCTTTACGGGTTCCTGGGATCACCTGGAACACACCAAGGGCATGTCTACGAGCGAAGGAGCTCGGGGATATGCGTGCAATGACAATGGCAGACGACGGCGCGGGAGCTCGGGGCTATGCGTGCAACGACAATGGCGGACGGCGGCGCGGGAGCTCACAGACAGTAGTTGTTGCACAAACTAGAGCAAGGGGCAGAGGGGAAACAGAGTGGAGCTCACGGCGCACATGCAGAGCAAAATAGCGGGCTCGGGGACGACCTCCAGCGCACATATCTATGACGACCTCCGGCGGCCAGATGCGGCGATGACGAGCTCGAGGGCGATGATGCCAGGCATCCGAGGTCGTGTTCTTCGGCTTGGAGCTTCACGGCATCAATGCGGAGCTAGAGGACACGACCACGAGGCATGGGGTCGGCGGTGGGCGCGGTGCTTTTGCGGCGGTAGCGACGGCAGCGCTCGGGCGCGAGAGGGAGAGGGCAGCAGAGGAGGGGATGAGCACGGGGGAGAACTAGGAGAGTCGGGGGGGTGCGTGGCGAGGCCAAGGGCGACAAGCCAGGCAGGCAGCTGCCAGCGTGGCCCGTCGTGGCGCCGTGCTCGGCCTTGCCTCTGCCAGTAGGCACAGGTTGAAGACAAAGATGCCCCTGGTGGGCTCGGCTGCTTCTGTTGGGCCAGTTGCTACAAGACTGGGCCAGGTAAGTTTCCTGTTGCCTTTATTTTTCTTTCCGTTTTCTATTTCTTTTGCTTTGTTTTGATTTAGTAATAATACTAAACCATTTTTGCTACTTCTGAAATTATTTGTGGATGCAATATGGACTAACCCAAAGCCCCACAATATTTTTTAGAATGATTGGAGTTATAAAAGTATTTATAGGAATTTATAACCCCAACTCAATTACAATAAGATTTATTCAAAGACCATAAATGCCTTGGAAAAATGTGCATGACCTCTGGTTAAGGTTTTAACCTTTTTCCAAAAACAATGAACATTTTTGAAGGGCATTTTGGGTTCATTGAAAATATTTGAATTTGAACCTAATTGAATTCATCTGATGCTGGGGTTTGGTCATCTCCATTTCAAGATTCAAAACTTTAAACATGATGCATGGATGCTTATGCAGAGTCGGGCAAGGACTAAGCTAGGGTTGTGACAACTCACATCCACTAAACAAGAATCTCGTCCCGAGATTCAAAACGTGAGGTAAGAAGACAGAGGGGACACAAAGCCAACTCAATCTTCACGATCCAGATTGCACTTTGCTTTATAGATCTTTAACCAACACGACAACGAGAAGAAAAGAGCTCTATAGGAATCGATCTTCTCGAAGATTGAGCAACTCACAGCCAACTCATGGAAGGAGACATAATAACATCCCTCGAGTTGAGACACCAAACACACATAGAGATGGATGGAAGAAACATATGACGATGGTTCGAATGGGTAGGCAAAATTCCACGCTGAAGAAGATGGTGCATGGTTTTAAGATAACGAGGAGTTATCTACAATGATTCCATAACGACACCTTAGGGAAGGTGACTCGTAGGTATATTCCCTTAAGTGGCAAAAATAATTACTTTTGATATAGAGATCATTGAAACTCTTCATACCAGCCTAAGGAAATTCACAAATGATCGTTTGAAGGAGTTCTAAGAAATGGCATACTCAGTTTAAAAAGGGAGCTAGGGTTTTGAGACAACTCGGCAATGGAAGGCACATTCCGATTGTTACCGAGGATATAACCCAGTGACAGAGCGTGGTATCAAGAACTTGAGCATTTCCATATTCATCAAGGTCTTACCAGCATCCGGAGCGAGGATCCTGGCAACAAATCATACTACCAAGATGAATAGTCATGGGCAATGCAGATGCAAAGGAAGACAACACTTTTTGAGATTTGTCCTTAGCAATGCTAAGGAACAGAACCTGGATGATCGACCGAGAGATATTTAGCACTCCACTTCTAATGTTCTCCTTGATGTACTAGATATCAGATCATGCTTAAAAACATGAACATGGCCATCAAGTACATGTCAGACTTCGGAAGCACAAAATCCATAAGGAACAAGTTCTAGAAAAAGTCATATGCCATCCTCATGGGAAGGTGGCTAAATTGCTGACTCAAGATACTACCATAATTGGCCTTCTGGCTAGATGGGGTAGCCACAAAATTGACTTTACCGGTTTATAGGACCAATATTATAATCTTGGGAAACGTTCCAACCATCATATCTGCCTGAGATTCAGATCTGGTTGATCACATGGTACTCTAGACTCAGCAGGTCTAAAAGTGAAAGGTTGCACCACAAATCGACGAGAGGGAAACGAACTACGATAGGAAGTTCCGAAACATGAGCCGGTTCTTCTAAGTACATGTGAACACATTGTCCAAGACAAGCATGACCAAGAAGTCTTACAACAAAACACTATCGAGTTCAAGTTGGGAAACCATCATTGCGGATAATGAAGTCCTTGCATAAGTCATATGATTAGCTCTTATGAGGGAACTTCTTCTCCTTGAATAAGTCAATCAATGGCTTGGTGTGCTACAGAATACCTTCGGAGTGGAGGTAATTAATCTACCAAACCATAGTATACTTTGTACATGCACGACTGACTTGGGACGATTCCAAAGGAAGCAAAAACAATTATTCTCGGATCCACGGTGGCAACTTACACCAAGTGCACATGAATTAGAGGAAGTCACTCCTTTCATCCAAGCATATCCTTCACGAATGGGACACGAAGAAAATGCTTACACAAGTTTCCAACACTAGCCTGTTGTTCATCATGAATTATGGAGGTGATACAATGTTGTTGATGGGCTAAAAACAACTCATCGGAATTTCCGTATCACTGGAATTCCACCATTATGTGAACAAGGTGATAGCATTGGTTAGACCAAAATATGTATTGCTGTATGCTCGAGGGATCAACCACAAGTAAGACAACATTACGAACATCGTTGGTGCTGATTTTGATTTGATGATAGCCCACACTCGAATCACAGTTTTGACAAGACAATACATCCAACAATTGATCACGAAGACCAATTGATGAAGATATCATCTTTCTTCAACACACATACAACCACACGGGGATAGCCCGTTGGAATGAACTAAGTTAGGCAAAGCTTTTATTCTCCAACTCTCCAAGTTGTTGTTTAGCTTAACTAACCAGCTCAAGGCTATCCAACACAGATTCTTGGAGAAGGGGTGGTTTTAAGAAACCAACTTGATCACAAGCTCATCATAATAGTCAGGGGACAACTTGGTGATACTTCCGAGAAGATAATCAAAAAATCACGAACCACTGATATGTTATTAAGTTCAAGAACAATCTTGATTCCGAGGCAAGACGAGATGATCAAATAAGCAAGGGATTGCCGTAGTCCTAACTCATTGATCGAAGAGTGCACCATAAATATGGACTAGGTAGCACGATCAACCTTAGGGTGATGATTCAATAATCAACATGCTAAGGATGAGGTTATTGTCCATTAACTACCATGCAACAGAGTCGCTAGGAGTATTGATGTCACACGTCACAGTTCACTTGTCGGCATTCTGGTTGTAACCAACACAAATACCGAGGAATTAAGAATGGTGGAGAGAAGTATCACTGCATCAAGAATTCATAAGAGGGTGTATAATTCTCACGATACTCTTGTTATTAAAGAGGGTGATACTCTGCGGTAGAACAGAAGAAAAGCTGGAGTGACATTTTGATTTACGAAATACAACTGCTTTGACCCAATCCTAGAAATGGATAAGGTACTAGAGTTTGTTTCTCCTAGTCATTCCAGAATAGAATGGCTTGATGAACCACAAGAGTAAAAGGCATCGATGAACATGAATGCACACATGCTCTTGACTATCAACTGATAGATGAAGGCCGAAATACAATTAAAGAGGGACGACTCAAAGGAACATACGATTTTCTGAGTTGTGGATGCATAGATTAGCATGTCAAACGAGTTCAACATATTTCTTCTGGATAACCCATGCAGAAAGGTAGAACTGGCAGAGTCACAACATAGAATCGAGAACTCATCAAGAGCACTCTGGTTGTGTTCTTTCGGTTCAAAAGAACTTCTGCCAAGGATGGTTCATGGTATTGGAAGAATGATATACCACGGACCTCGAGGACTATCGCAAAGGTTACTAATCACCCTGAAGGAACTTCAAACACTATCAACATGAATGAGTAGAGTGAATCTCGGGTTCAAAAACCCATAAATAGAATGCCTACTAACTAAATGGCATCACGGGATGCTTTCGAGAATGACGACCAGAATCATCACACTGTGAACACAAAACATGGATGGATTACTAGGTGGTTCTTCAAGACACCTAGGTCATAATAATAGCTCCAACATATATACCGAGGCAATATAATACCTCAACACGCTGGTTAGTGTGGTTAATCTGTCCCAAAGGAACATCGAGAATGGAAAGAAGGGATTTGCAAATGCATTGGATGATTTAGAAACCTGGGATGACTCGGACAACATAACGGCTGTAAATGCTCAAAAGATCTTGAGATATCCTGCAAAATGGTGGCATAACCACTCGACATCACAATATCAAGGTTCCGAGACCAACTGATGATACACATAAGTAGTAGGAACTGAACTGAGGCTTAAATCCATCAATCATATAAGTCTACGGATTAGTAACACGTGATCCTAATAGAAAAATGAGAAGCCTAGTTCTTAATCCCCGTAGAAGAGAAGAGGTTGACTCAGATCAGAAGGGCATAAGGTAAAGAAGTAAATAGAGCCTTACATTCCCTTCCACAATCAATTTCCTTATATAACTAAAGAATTTCTAGACTCAACTTCGACCATTTTGGCTTGGTAATCCTACAGGCAGTCAAGCTCTGATACCAAAGCTGTCAGGACCCCGATCCTAAGTCACACCGATCTAGCATGTAACACATCATATCACTTTGCGGCCTCACGCACGATATTCCCACGGGTGCCACCTTACCTGGCTCGCGATCGTTTGTGCCTTTTGGCTCACGTATACGATAGTGTCGCTGGCATCCTTATGACAGAGATCCCGAGCCGACATGACTAGTCGTAAACCCAAGGTGGCGCTATCTTATAGGGACAAGCATACATGACCCAGAAACGAACGTGTCAATCATCAATGTATGAACCCAAGTTGTAGCAAGCTACAAGGACTTAAAGGAACAATGCGTGACATTTCCTCGAAAGGATAGACACATGAACGAAGAAGGACACATGCCGGCCAGCCTAAGTGTTCCAGAGCAGTAGCATGCTAACATGGCTCAGTGGAAGCACTAGGAGACATTTCCCCACAAGAGAGGCTACCAAGAATAATCAACTAGATTGTCGGATCCCACACATACCAAGCATTTCAATAACATACACACAATATGTTCGATATGTGCAAATACAACATGGCATCACAACAAAACTCTATGACTCAGAGAATTTATTCAAGAGGGTCCGAAGAGTCATACCTAGTAAGGATTACAATCATGGGTCACATGACCCAACATACAGAGTGATGAAGCCATGTACCTAGGGTAGGGTCATGGACCTGTCCAAGGTACCCTCCCCAAGGACATCTCTAGAAGAAATTGCCTTTCAGTCGACCTAGAAGGATTCCACTCGACAAACTCGAAGACACTCGACCATGAAGACTCACTCGACCACCAGGAAACCTAGGGTCACTCTGCACCCAAACGGTCTGCTATTAAGTAGTCTTTATGGCCATGATAGCGCTTTATGTAAGGCGTTACCAGTAACGCCAGGCCTTTATGTACACTGAACCCTCCGCTACGTGGGCTGGCTGGGGTCCTGGCGCACTCTATATAAGCCACCCCCTCCACAGGCAGAACGGTTCGCACCTCTGTAACTCATACGCATATAATCCAGTCGGATGCCTCCGGGCTCCGAGACGTAGGGCTGTTGCTTCCTCCGAGAAGGGCCTGAACTCGTAATTCCCTTGCGTATACAACTACTCTATAGCTAGGATCTTGCCTCTCCATACCTACCCCCTATTCTACTGTTAGACTTAGAACCACGACAGTTGGCAGCCACCGTGGGGCCGGTGTCTTAGCGACTTTTTGGAGAAGTTGCAATTGTTCCAATCGCCTTCACCATGGTTTCTGGCGGAGTTTTAGTGGAGGGCCGCGAGATCCGTCTTGGCGCGCTCACGTTCATCGCCGACGACTCCGCGTGGCTCCAGGAGGCTCCACTCGACATCGACGCGCTCCCAGTCCGTGGGGCGACGGACTTTCGTGCATGTGTCCGTGGCGTCCTGCTGCGGCAACCGTCGGCCCCGTTTCGGTCGACACCTGCGTCGTCCTCCCTCCCTGTCTCCCACCAGCGCAAGTGCTCTGGTCGGTCGAGGCTTCAGCGGTGGCCGAGACACGCAGTGGCTCGCCAATCGGCCACCACCCAAGTCGCGGCGATTGAGCCCGACGAATCTCTCTACGGCTTGTTCGATCTGTCGACTGGCTCCGTAGAGACTGCATCCGAGTGCGACAGCAGTGATCCAGCGGCGGAGGTCATGATGGTCAATGGGCCTCGTAGTCCTCCCGGCTTCCCCCGCACCGACGAAGGGGACGGCAGAGGCGACCCAGCTCAGGTCCACGAGGAGTATCAACCCGAGCCACTCACTTCGTTGCAAAGAGAAGATCTTCGCCGCCGGAACATGGATGCTCTGCATACTCCTATCGTAGGAGAAACCCCTGAGGCTCGCGCCTTGGAGGACGCGCGTTTGGCCAACTTGGCTGAGCGCACTTGACTGGAGAACCTCCAGCGAGCACTCGACGAGCGCGCGCGGCAACGAGTTCCAGACTCCAGTCGACATCAACTCTTTCCGCCACCGACTCAGGTATATCGAACCCCAATTCAGAATCTGACAGCTGCAGCCCGTATAGCGGAGTCAATTCAGCCCTCTCAGTCAGAGGCTGGCAGAGGCTTGATGCAGATCAGAGATTTGCTCCGGGCAGCAGGAGATCAAAATTCAGCTGTATCGCAGTCGCGTAATAGGATTCACAGTCGATTCGTCGCTGCGAATACAGTCCAGTCGGCCCATAGCCCAAGATCGCCTCTGCGGCGTGAGGGACGTGGGGGTCGACGTGATCAGTATGATGACCGATTCGATCGCGATGATCGGCGTCGAGTGCCCACTCCTCCCCCAAGGGGTGGGTCTTACGCCCCTCGGCAGCAAGATGACAGACGCCAACACAGTGTTGGGCGAAGGGTTCCAGTCGACCCCAGAGAACCAGGCTTTGACGCGAGGTCCATTATCGTGCAAGGTCTAGTCGACCGGAACAGAGCTCACCGAGAAGGCCATGACAGAGATGCACCCACCAGTAGCCGAGTTCATGTCTCAGGACCAGAGTGTTTTAGCAGAGCCATTAGAGCCGCGGTGATCCCTCCCAACTTCAGGTTGGCGACTGGGGTGAGTAAGTTCACTGGTGAGTCCAAGCCCGATACTTGGCTTGAGGACTACCGAGTGGCTGTTCAGATTGGCGGTGGTAATGATGAGGTGGCCATGAAACACTTACCACTTATGTTGGAGGGCTCGGCCAGAGCCTGGCTGAATCAGTTGGCACCTAGCAGCATTTACACTTGGGAAGATCTTGCCCGAGTGTTTGTTAGGACATTTGAAGGAACGTGCAAACGACCCGCAGGTCTGACAGAGTTGCATGTTTGCGTACAAAAGTCAAATGAAACCCTGAGGGATTACATCCAGAGGTGGATCACGTTGCATCATACGGTGGAGAACGTATCTGATCACCAAGCAGTCTGTGCCTTCAAGGAAGGTGTTAAGAACAGAGAGTTAAGTTTGAAGTTTGGTCGGACCGGAGACATGACTCTGAGTCGAATGATGGAAATTGCCACCAAATATGCCAATGATGAAGAAGAGGATCGACTCCGGAGTGGCAAGTACAAGCCGAGCCAGTCAGAAAAAGGGAACTCTAGTCGGAAGCAGAAGCGGAAAGCCGAGCCAGCTGCTCCTGGAGAAGCCTTGGCCGTGACTCAGGGCAAGTTTAAAGGGAAACCCAAAGGATCTTGGAACCCCAAGAAGGTGAAGGACAAAGAAGGAAACGACGTGATGGATTTGCCATGCCACATGCACACGAAGAAAGATGAAGAGGGTAACTTCATTTACCCGAAACATACCACTCGCCAGTGCCGGATCTTAATCCAGCAGTTTCAAGGGAAACATCCCAAGGATAAAGAAAAGGAGTCGGACAAGATTGAGGAAAAAGAGGACAGTGATGAAGGATACCCCCATGTCAATTCCACCCTGATGATTTTTGCTGATGTTGAGAGCAAAAGTCGATTGAAAGTTATCAACCGGGAAGTGAATATGGTTGCTCCGGCAACACCCAGTTATCTGAAGTGGTCTCAGACCGCCATCATATTCGACCATTCTGATCATCCGACACACATAGCCACCCCTGTGAGGCAAGCTTTGGTGGTCGACCCAGTCGTCGAAGGCACTCGACTGACTAAGGTTCTGATGGACGGTGGCAGCGGACTGAACATATTGTATGCGGAGACGCTGAAGGGAATGGGCATTTCGATGTCCAGACTCAGTTCCAGCAACATGAGTTTCCATGGAGTCATTCCTGGGAGAAAGGCTGAATCAGTCGGCCAAATTGCTCTTGATGTGGTTTTCGGCGATTCAAAGCATTTCCGCAAAGAAAAGTTAACATTTGAAGTTGTGGATTTCCAGAGTGCTTATCACACCATTTTAGGCAGGCCAACTTATGCACGATTCATGGCTCAACCATGTTACGTGTACCTCAAATTGAAGATGTCTGGTCCCAAAGGGGTGATCACCATCATTGGCAATCGGAAAAAGGCAGAAGAGTGCTTTTAGAAGGGCTCAAAGATCGCTGATGCTCAGATGGCAGTGGTAGAGCTGCAGGAATACCAGAAAACTGCAGATCCGAGTGATTTGTTGCGAGCCAAGAAGCCTGCTACTGAATCAGCGTTTCAGTCGTCTGGTGAGACAAAGCCGATTCACATCCACCCGACTGACCCCAATGCTGCTCCGACTCATATCTCAACAACACTCGACTCCAAATAGGAAGAAGCGCTCATCCAGTTCCTTCGTGAGAACTGGGACATCTTCGCATGGAAGCCTGCTGACATGCCGGGTGTTCCCAGGGGGCTGGCTGAGCATCGTCTACGAGTCGACTCAAAGGTGAAACCTGTCAAGGAACATCTTCGACGGTCCGCCGTCCAGAAGAGAAAAGCCATTGGCGAGGAGGTAGCTCGACTCTTAGCAGCAGAGTTTATCCGAGAGATTTACCACTCCGAGTGGCTCGCCAATGTTGTCATGGTCCCCAAGAAGGACAAGTCACTTCTCATGTGCATTGATTTCAAACATATCAATCGGGCCTGCCCGAAAGATCATTTTCCTCTCCCCCGCATCGACCAAATAGTCGACTCGACTGCGGGATGTGAGCGCCTGTCTTTTTTAGACGCCTATTCCGGTTATCATCAGATCCGTCTGTATGGACCCGACAAGATCAAAACAGCTTTTATCACCCCATTCGGATGCTTCTGCTATGTCACCATGCCATTCGGCCTCAAGAATGCCGGAGCCACGTTCATGAGGATGATTCAGAAGTGTTTGCTCACTCAAATCAGTCGGAACGTGGAAGCGTACATGGATGATATTGGGGTCAAATCACGGAAGGGTTCCGACCTGTTGACTGACCTCGCTGAAACATTTGCCAAGGAGGTATGGTATCAAGCTTAATCCATCAAAGTGCACATTCGGAGTTCCTGGCAGAAAGTTACTCGATTTTCTCGTTTCCGAACGAGGAATCGACGCCAACCCGGAAAAAGTTGGCACTATACTCCGAATGAAACGCCCCGTGCGTGTGCACGATGTCCAGAAACTTACTGGATGCTTGGCCGCGTTAAGTTGATTCATCTCTCGCCTCGGTGAAAAGGCATTGCCTCTTTACCGACTGATGAAGAAGTCAGACAAGTTCGAGTGGACTCCAGAAGCTGATGCAGCGTTTGCAGAACTTAAAGCTCTGCTCTCCACCCAGCCGGTGCTTGCTGCTCCAGTCAGCAAAGAGCCCATGTTGCTTTACATTGCAGCCACATGACAAGTCGTCAGTACAGTACTTACGGTCGAGCGGGGAGAAGAAGGGAAAGCCTTCAAAGTTCAGCGCCCAGTATATTATCTTTCCGAAGTATTGACCCCATCGAAGCAAAGATACCCTCATTATCAGAAGCTTGTATATGGGATTTACATGACCACGAAGAAGGTTGCTCACTATTTCTCTGATCATTCCATTACAGTCGTCAGCGACGCCCCATTATCGGAGATTTTGCACAACAGAGATGCAACTGGTCGAGTGGCAAAGTGGGCGATTGAACTCCTTCCCCTTGATATCAAGTTTGAGGCAAAGAAAGCCATTAAGTCCCAAGCAGTAGCAAATTTCATCGCCGAGTGGATTGAACAACAATTACCGACTCAAGTTCACTCGGAGCACTGGACCATGTTCTTTGACGGTTCTAAGATGTTGAATGGTTCCGGTGCTAGGGTAGTATTGGTTTCCCCCCGAGGAGATAAGCTCAGATATGTGCTCCAGATCCACTTTGATTCCTCCAACAATGAAGCAGAATACGAAGCACTTTTGTACGGGTTGCGCATGGCCATTTCACTCGGCGTCCGTCGCCTTATGGTTTATGGCGATTCAGATATGGTGGTCAATCAGGTGATGAAGGAGTGGGACGTTAGAAGCCCAGCCATGAGTGGTTACTGCAATGCGGTAAGGAAGCTGGAGAAGAAATTTGAAGGGTTAGGGCTCCATCATATACCCCGACTGAAGAATCAAGCAGCTGATGATTTGGCGAAGATAGGTTCCAAGAGAGAAGCCATTCCAGTGATGTGTTCTTGGAACATATCCATACTCCATCAGTTCAGGAAGATCCTTTTACCGAAGAAGCTCCGCAGCCAAAAAGTGTCACACATCCGACTGAAGTAGAAGTTCCAGCAGTGGTCGACCTGATCATGGAAGCATTGGTCATCACTCCCGACTGGACAGTGCCATACATCGCGTATATCTTAAGGAAAGAGCTCCCAGAGGATGAAGAAGAGGCTCGACAGAACGTCCGCCGATCCAAAGCCTTTACCGTGATAAAGGGATAGTTGTACAGAGAGAGAGCGCGACTGGAGTCGGTCAGAAATGTATAACGCCAGAAGAAGGTAGGATAATCCTTGACGATATCCACTCGGGGACCTGTGGCCATCATGCGTCTTCTCGGACCATTGTGGTTAAAGCATATCGAGCGGGATTTTACTGGCCGAGAGCAAATGAAATGGCAAAGGAGATAGTCGACAAGTGCGAAGGATGTCAATTTTACTCCAATATATCACACAAGCCCGCCTCAGCCTTGAAGACCATCCCACTCGTCTGGCCTTTCGCTGTATGGGGATTGGATATGGTTGGACCACTAAGAACATGCAGAAGCGGTTTCACCCATGTGATGGTGGCAGTCGACAAGTTCACTAAGTGGATTGAAGCTAAACCCATCAAGAATCTTGATGCCGGCACTGTTGTCAGCTTCATCAGGGAGTTGGTATTCAGATACGGAGTTCCCCATAGCATCACCACTGATAATGGGTCGAACTTCGATTCCGAGGAATTTAGAGCCTTCTGCACGTCTCAGGGCACACGAGTCGACTATGCTTCAGTTGCTCACCCCCAGTCGAATGGGCAGGCGGAACGAGCAAATGGTTTAATTCTCAAAGGACTGAAACCCCGACTGATGCGCGATCTCAAGCACGCAGTTGGCGCATGGGTCGACGAACTTCCGTCAGTACTTTGGGGATTAAGGACCACACCTAATCGATCGACTGGGAGAACTCCGTTCTTCTTAGTCTACGGAGCTGAAGCAGTCCTGCCGAGTGACCTGCTTCACAACGCACCTCGGGTCGAACTCTACACTGAAGCTGAAGCAGAACAAGCCCGACAGGACGCAGTCGACCTTCTAGAAGAAGAAAGAGAGATGGCCTTGATCCAATCGACCATTTATCAGCAAGACTTGCGTCGATTCCATGCCAAAAACGTGAAGAGTCGAGCCTTCCAAGAGGGAGACTTGGTTCTCCGAGTGGATCAGCAGAAGCCACACAAGCTTGCTCCTACTTGGGAAGGTCCCTTCATCATCACCAAGGTTCTCCATAATGGGGCGTACCGCCTTTACAATGTCGAGCACCAGATTGACGAGCCCCGAGCGTGGAACGCGAAGCTGCTCCGCCCCTTTTATACTTAAGTATTCACTCGGATGAGTTGTAATAAAAGTACTTCTGTAGTTTATTTATCAAAGACAAGAGTTTTATAATTTTCCCAGTGATTGTTGTTACTTTTGTCCACATGAAGCAGTCCCCCAGTGGGTGGCTTAGCTGCGAATCCGTTTCGCCTAAGTTTGTAAAAAAAATCATTGCCGAGTGGTGAGCCAGCCTCCCACTCGGGGGCTTAGCTGCGAATCCGTTTCGCCTAAGTTTAAACAAAATCCTACCGAGTGGTGAGCCAGCCTTCCACTCGGAGGCTTAGCTGCAGTCCAAGTACTCGCCTAAGTTTAAACAAAATCCTACCAAGTGGTGAGCCAGTCTTCCACTCGGAGGCTTAGCTGCAGTCCAAGTACTCGCCTAAGTTTAAACAAAATCCTGCCAAGTGGTGAGCCAGCCTTCCACTTCGGGGCTTAGCTGCAGCCTAGTGTTCGCCTAAGTACAAATACAACATGCGCTTCGCAAGGAGGACGAAGCGCAGGTCGACTGCTACCTTCTCCTTCCGAGCTACGCCACAAATACAACATGCGCTCCGCAAGGAGGACGAAGCGCAGGTCGACTGCTACCTTCTCCTTCCGAGCTACGCCACAAATACAACGTGCGCTCCGCAAGGAGGACGAAGCGCAGGTCGACTGCTACCTTCTCCGTCTGATAGAGGCAAAGGTGTCCCGTCTTTCGATGAGATGATGGATTTCGCTTTGGTGGAAGTCGACTTTGACGATCCGACTACGAACGTGCGAGGACGTCGCACCTAGCAATCTCTAAACCAACTCCGAGAGGTTATTGACCACACCGGAGCACGATCAACCTGACCACGAGGGTCTGTTTCCTGCGAGCAAACGAAGAACAAGCAAGAAACTGAGATTGCAATCTGGATATTGCGAATATAAGATGAAAGCTTTATTGATCAAGGTGGGGTTTTGTGACGCCTTTGTCTGGTCGTTGAACACAAATGAAGTACGCGGAGTTGCAGCTATGGCGAACTTTAATCTAAACAAAACACAAAGTCTAAACGGTGCCCTAAGGGCTGTATATATGGAGGAAGAGGGGGGAATTTCGTGGCCCTTGGTGGAGGGGTCCGAAATCAACCCTATCTCTTGTTTCCCCACACATACGGACTCTAAAAATAGCCTATACTTATGTATTTCGAAATTACAAGGGCCTGGCCCAATAATAAGGTGACGCAACACCTAGAATAGCCTTGGGACGAAATTTATGAAGTGGCATCTTGTATATTTCGTCCAAGGCTTCATGCACCCATTATGGTGGCTTCAAAGTCCTGAAATCATCACTTGTAACTCCGTTCTTGTTCCCCTTGTGCATGGCATCATCTCCATGCTTGTTCTTGCTCCAATGTCCATCCTTCTCCAAGCTAGGCCCTTCATTTGTAAGCAAAACAAATGTATCCAATTTAGGCAGCATCATATTCTCATGAACATTAGAATCATTACCAAGAAACGGAAGTACCTGATAATTTAATTGGCGTGCGCGAGCTCTAGTAATTGGTCCAGTATATGTAATAGTAGGGGCTGTGGGTGTAACAATGGTATTGATGTCCTCATCATCCTCCCCTTCTTGAAATGAAGTCGTCCTCGACGGAAGCTCATCTTCCTCACCCAAATAAGGCTTCAAATCTGCAATGTTAAAAGTGGGACTAACCCCATAATCTGCAGGCAGCTCAAGTTTATATGCATTATCATTTATTTTCTCTAACACCTTAAAGGGACCATCAGCACGTGGCATTAGCTTTGATTTGCGCAAATCAGGAAATCTATCCTTACGCAAATGTAACCAAACAAGATCTCCAGGTGCAAACACAACATGTTTTCTACCCTTATCTCCAGCAAGTTTATATTTAGCATCCATACGCTCAATGTTTTCCTTAGTTAAGTCATGCATTTTTAAAATCAATTCAGCAAGTTGTTTAGCATCAAAATTAACCTCCTCCAAAGATGGAAGAGGCAACAAATCAATAGGCGCACGAGGTAGGAAACCATACACAACTTCAAAAGGGCACATCTTAGTAGTAGAATGCAATGAACGATTATAAGCAAATTCAATATGAGGCAAGCATTCCTCCCACATTTTCTTATTATTCTTCAAAACAGCTCTAAGCATAGTAGACAAAGTTCCATTGACTACTTCAGTTTGTCCATCAGTTTGGGGGTGACAAGTAGTACTAAAAAGCAGCTTAGTCCCCAACTTAGCCCATAAACATCTCCAAAAGTGGCTAAAAAATTTAGTATCACGATCTGAAACAATAGTATTTGGCACACCATGCAAGCGAATAATTTCACGAAAGAACAAATCAGCAACATTAACAGCATCATCGCTTTTATGACATGGTATAAAGTGTGCCATTTTCGAGAATCTATCCACGACAACAAATATGCTATCCCTCCCCTTCTTTGTTCGAGGTAAACCTAAAACAAAGTCCATAGATATATCCTCCCAAGGAACACTAGGTACAGGCAAAGGCATATATAAACCATGAGGATTGAGTCGTGACTTAGCTTTTTGACATGTAGTGCAGCGAGCAATAAAACGCTCAACATCCCGTCTCGTCTTTGGCCAAAAGAAATGTGTAGCAAGTACGTCCTCCGTCTTCTTCACGCCAAAGTGTCCCATTAATCCTCCTCCATGCGCCTCCTGCAACAACAAAAGATGAACCGAGCTAGCTGGAATGCATAGCTTGTTAGCACGAAACACAAATCCATCGTTAACGACAAACTTGTTCCACATTCTTCCTTCTTTACAATTTTGCATTACATCTTTAAAATCAGCATCATGCACATATTGATCTTTGATGGTCTCCAAACCAAATATTTTGAAGTCAAGTTGTGAAAGCATAGTATAGCGACGAGACAATGCATCAGCAATAACATTTTCTTTTCCCTTCTTGTGTTTAATGACATAAGGGAAAGTCTCAATGAATTCAACCCATTTAGCATGTCTACGATTCAGTTTAGCTTGACTTTTAATATGTTTCAAAGATTCATGATCAGAATGTATAACAAATTCTTTGGGCCATAAATAATGTTGCCATGTTTCTAAAGTCCGAACAAGAGCATATAATTCCTTATCATAAGTAGAATAATTCAGACTAGGCCCACTCAATTTTTCAGAAAAGTATGCAACAGGTTTGCCATCTTGTAATAACACACCTCCTAATCCAATTCCACTAGCATCACATTCAAGCTCAAAAGTCTTATTAAAATCAGGAAGTTGGAGTAAAGGAGCATGTGTTAACTTATCTTTCAATACCGTGAAGGCTTCTTCCTGTGCAGTACCCCAAAGAAAAGGCACATCTTTCTTTGTAAGCTCATTGAGAGGTGCAGCAATGGTGCTGAAATCTCTCACAAAACGCCTATAGAATCCAGTGAGGCCAAGAAAACTCCTCACTTGTGTGACCGTTTTGGGCTGTGGCCAACTCTCAATAGCTTCAATATTGGCTTTATCAACTTCAATTCCCTGTGGAGTAACAACATAGCCAAGAAAAGATACTCGGTCGGTGCAAAAGGTGCACTTCCCAAGGTTACCAAACAAACGTGCATCACGTAGAGCAATAAAAACAACACGTAAATGTTCCAAATGCTCTTCCAAAGATCTGCTATAAATCAATATGTCATCAAAGTAAACTACCACAAATCGTCCAATGAAAGCACGTAAAACTTCGTTCATTAATCTCATGAAAGTACTAGGTGCATTAGTTAACCCAAAAGGCATGACTAACCACTCATATAATCCAAACTTAGTTTTAAATGTTGTTTTCCATTCATCTCCCAATTTCATACGAATTTGATGGTATCCACTATGCAAATCAACTTTGGAGAATATTGTAGAGCCACTCAATTCATCAAGCATATCATCTAGCCTAGGAATAGGATGACGATAACGAATAATAATATTATTAATGCCTCTACAATAAACACACATACGTGATGTACCATCCTTTTTCGGCACTAGAATAATAGGAACAGCACAAGGACTAAGGGATTCGCGTATATAACCTTTGTCGAGAAGCTCTTGTACTTGACGCATAATCTCTTTTGTCTCCTCTGGATTGGTACGGTATGGTGCACGGTTCGGCAGTGAAGCACCGGGTATTAAGTCAATCTGATGCTCAATCCCTCGAATAGGCGGTAATCTCGGTGGCACGTCTTGTGGAAAGACGTCAGTGAACTCCTGCAAAATGTTAGCGACAGCAGGAGGCAAAGAGGAAGGCACGTCCTCGAATGAAAATAATGCCTCTTTGCACACAAAAGCATAGCAAACAGATTTGCTGAAATCTAGCTCATCAATATCAGATTTGGTGGCAAATAAACATGCACTTTTCAATTTAATTTCAGAAGCAACACTAGATGATTTATTATTAGGCTTCATTTGTTGCTCAAATTCTTTTGCCACAATCTGATTTTTCACTCTTATTCTTCTCCTGTTTTGCTTTATTAGCTCTATTAATATCATCTTTCAAAATGGAATCAGGAGTCATAGGAAGCAAAGTAATATTTTTATCCTTATGAACAAGAGTATATTGATTGTTTCTACCATGGTGTACAATTTTTTTATCAAATTGCCATGGTCTACCAAGTAATAAGGAACATGCTTGCATAGGTACCACATCACAATCAACATAATCAGCATATGTAGAGATACTAAAATGCACGCGAACAATACGTGTTACCTTAACCTTGCCGCTGTTGTTGAACCATTGGATGTAGTAAGGATGTGGATGTGGTCTTGTGGTGAGAGAAAGCTTCTCCACCATCTCCATGCTAGCCAAGTTGTTACAACTCCCTCCGTCTATGATGACGCGCACAGAACGTTCCTTCACAACTCCCTTGGTATGGAACAAATTGTGCCTCTGATTTTGCTCAGCTTGTGTGACCTGCACACTCAAAACACGTTGAGCAACTAAACATTCATACCTGTCAGCGTCTTCAGGAGCCATGTATCGCGTCTCGTGATCAGAATCATCTCCACCATGTTCTTCACGTGTAATAAGAGCCAAAGTCTCCTCATCATAGTCACTAGCGGACTCATACCCACCATCCTCAGTAGCAATCATCACACGCTGAGATTTGCATTCTCGCGCATAATGACCTCTTCCTTTACAACGACGACAAACAATATCACTTGTGTACCCTGTTGATGCCATGGAAGAAGAAGAGCTCTGTGTAGGTCCGGCAGGTGCGCTCTTGGCAGATAGTGGTGGTTGTGCCTGCTTTCTTGTATCACGGCTGGAGGTGGCACCTGATGGAGGTGCTGGTGTAGTGGAAGTAGAAGATGCACGCGGTGTCCATGAGGAAGGTCGACCTGCAGAAAAGTTAGTGTGCGCCATTGCTTGTCGATCCTGCACTTCACGTTCAGCTCTACAAGCAAGATGGAATAAACGAGTGATATTAGTATACTCCTTATACTCTAGAATGGTCTGAATCTCTCTATTTAATCCACCCGTAAAACGTGCAAGCATAGCTTCATTCTCCTCAACAATACCACATCTAATCATGCCAGTTTGTAATTCCTGATAATATTCTTCTATAGAATTTTTTCCTTGTCTTAAACGCTGCAATTTTTGAAGCAATTCACGTTGATAATATGGTGGAACCCAACAAGTACACATAGCAGTTTTCAAAGGAGCCCAAGTAGCTGGAATAGGATATAATCTACAATGTTCAGACCACCATACACACGCAAAACTAGTGAAAGCACAAACAGCAGCAGCAACCCGTCTCTCCTCGGGATATTGTAAACATGTAAAACGTTGTTTAGTTTCTAACTCCCAAGTAAGATATATATCAGGAACATATCTACCCTCAAATGGTGGAATATTCAATTTCAGTTTAGGAATATGGACATCATCTCGTACCTGAGGTGGTGGTGCAGGCCTACCATTATGAATATATACCTGAGGTCGACCTGCTGGTGGTGGTGCTGGTGGCTGCACGTAGTTCTGATTTTGATCAACCTCATCCTCATAATCACCCGCATACTCATCATCCTCCTGGGTACCAGCAGCAGCAGTAGCAGGAGCCAAAGAAGCATCAACAACATGAACAGCATCACCAGAAGTTTGGCCATCCTCAATAGGAACACGCTTCGCTCGTCCATACTGATTCGGAAGGAGGCGTTGTTGTTGTTGTTGCAGAGGTGCGATAGGTGCAGCCGGCGGTGGTCGTGGAAAACGCGCGAGCAATTCATTAAACTTGCTATCAAGCTTTGTTTTGAACGTCTTCTCAATGCCATCTATCTTCTCCATGGCCTCGTCAAATCTGTTTAGCACATCTTGCACCTGTCCACTCATCATTTGCTGAAATTTATCATGTAGTTATTTGTTCGTCAGGTTCTCCCAATCAGTCTCATCGGCTTGTGATCCTACCATGGTTAGCAGCAAATAGAAACACACAAGAATATGATCCTACAGACTACTAAGAAGTGGTGGTGGTGTATCACAAACCCGTCAAGCAAATCTCAAATTCTTACCAGTTCTTACCCAGCAGCAGGTGGTGATTGGCAACCGTTGTAGTCAAAACTCTCAAAGCTTGGATAGAGCGATTACCAGGGAGAGTCAAACGCACGACGTAGATGTATGTGGAGCTGGGAAGGCTTATAATATGGTAGCAAAAAAGGCCAGCAATAATCAATTCAGAGATGCAAAGTTGAATAAACGCTCAACGACGGTACTGTGCTGGTCCTAGGCTAGACCGTGCTAGAGACGCGAGCCTAGAACACTAACAAAATCACGACGCTGCACGTAAACAAGGGAAAAGCACACTCTAGATTTTTTTTCGCTCCTTTTTTGCGCTGCTTTTTTTTTGCAAAAAAACACTATAATGGCGAGTGTCTCAAAACTCTTCCCAGGTCAAACTGACAGGATGGACACGAAATTTTTTCGACTAATTTTTTTTTTGACTGCCTGGACCCAAAAACTTGAAACGGGTCAAAAGAAAACTTTCTATAACGGCGACTGTCTCAATACGCTTAGAAACACCTAAAAATAGGATAGCCAGATTTTTTTGTCAATTGCGTTTTTGGAAAATTTTGGGCCTAAACGGAGGGTGGTTTCCGGACTCTTTTTTTTTCCGAAACCTACTCCGGCAAGGAAACATGAATCGGAAACTAGATGGATCTCGAAAAAAAACCTAATATGACAAGAACTTGGATTGGTGGTGGATATATGGTGGTAGATGGCAGCGGTGGTGGTATATGGCAGCGGTGGTGGTATATGGATACAGATTCGAAGCGGTGGCGGATAAGCGGTGGTGGTAGATGGCAGGGGCGATGATGATGGTGCGGCAGCGGCGTGACAACATATGACCAGAACTCGAAACTATAAAAGACTAGACTCTAAGACCAGCAACTAGACACGACAATGCAACCACAAATTCAACAAAGCAAAACCCTAAAAAGATTATGCAAAGGCTCAGATTGGTTCGGATATGATGAACTAACCCTAATTTTTTTGTGGCTTTTTCGTGGACTGTAGGTATGAAGAACAGACTCAATCTAAACTACGAAAAACTGTAAAATCTCACCGAGCAACCTGGAAATCTGATACCACTTGATAGAGGCAAAGGTGTCCCGTCTTTCGATGAGATGATGGATTTCGCTTTGGTGGAAGTCGACTTTGACGATCCGACTACGAACGTGCGAGGACGTCGCGCCTTAGCAATCGCTAAACCAACTCCGAGAGGTTATTGACCACGCCGGAGCACGATCAACCTGACCACGAGTGTCTGTTTCCTGCGAGAAAACGAAGAACAAGTAAGAAACTAAGATTGCAATCTGGATATTGCGAATATAAGATGAAAGCTTTGTTGATCAAGGTGGGGTTCTGTGATGCCTTTGTCTGGTCGTTGAACACAAACGAAGTACGCGAAGTTGCAGCTATGGCGAACTTTAATCTAAACAAAACCCAAAGTCTAAACGGTGCCCTAAGGGCTGTATATATGGAGGAAGAGGGGGGGAATTTCGTGGCCCTTGGTGGAGGGGTCCGAAATCAACCCTATCTCTTGTTTCCCCACACATACGGACTCTAAAAATAGCCTATACTTATGTATTTCGAAATTACAAGGGCCTGGCCCAATAATAAGGTGACGCAGCACCTAGAATAGCCTTGGGACGAAATTTATGAAGTGGCATCTTGTATATTTCTTCCAAGGCTTCATGCACCCATTATGGTGGCTTCAAAGTCCTGAAATCATCACTTGTAACTCCGTTCTTGTTCCCCTTGCGCATGGCATCATCTCCATGCTTGTTCTTGCTCCAATGTGCATCCTTCTCCAAGCTAGGCCATTCATTTGTAAGCAAAACAAATGTATCCAATTTAGGCAGCATCATATTCTCATGAACATTAGAATCATTACCAAGAAACGAAAGTACCTGATAATTTAATTGGCGTGCGCGAGCTCTAGTAATTGGTCCAATATATGTAATAGTAGGGGTTGTGGGTGTAACAATGGTATTGAGGTCCTCATCACCTTCCGAGCTACGCCACAAATACAACATGTGCTCCGCAAGGAGGATGAAGCACAGGTCGACTGCTACCTTCTCCTTCCGAGCTACGCCACAAATACAACGTGCGCTCCGCAAGGAGGACGAAGCGCAGGTCGACTGCTACCTTCTCCTTCCGAGCTACGCCACAAATACAACGTGCGACCCGCAAGGAGGACGAAGCGCAGGTCGACTGCTACCTTCTCCTTCAGAGGTACGCCACAAAAATCCTACCGAGTGGAGAGCAAACCTCCCATTCAGGGGCTTAGCTGCAGCCCAGTGCTCGCCTAAGTTTTTGAAAATCCTACCGAGTGGAGAGCAAACCTCCCACTAGGGGGCTTAGCTGCAGCCCAGTGCTTGCCTAAGTTTTTGAAAATCCTACCGAGTGGAGAGCAAACCTCCCACTCGGGGGCTTAGCTGCAGCCCAGTGCTCGCCTAAGTTTTTGAAAATCCTACCGAGTGGAGAGCAAACCTCACACTAGGGGGCTTACCTGCAGCCCAGTGCTCGCCTAAGTTTTTGAAAATCTTACCGAGTGGAGAGCAAACCTCCCACTCGGGGGCTTAGCTGCAGCCCAGTGCTCACCTAAGTATGGCGAGGTACAAGTCAATTGCAATTTGTGCTTCATCCCTACCTGCAAAAGTGCATCACAAACACTAGTATATATTCCGAGCGAAGGACAATGATCGTTCAAAGGCAAATGCAAACATATTCAACGGCAAACCCAAGTTCAGATAGCGTCCTACGGATCCAGAAGTGCTCAGGCACCAAGCCTGTTAAAGTTTATCGGTTACAAAAACCACTCGGCATTCCGAGGCAAATTTAAGGCATCAAGCATAGAAGTTTTTTACTCCTCCTGCGGAGGACTGGAAGGCGCAATGAACTCGTCCAGGTCGATTCCATCTGCGATCCGAGTGGCAGCAGCAATGAAGGTCTCCATGAAAGATCGGAAGTCATGCTTCTTGGTATTGGCCACCTTGAGAGACGCCAGCTTGTCCTCTTGCGCGTCCTTGTAGTGAACACGGACCAGAGACAGAGCAATGTCGGCACCACACCTGGCAGAAGACTTCTTCCATTCTTGCACTCGACTTGGAACTTCATTCAGTCGAGTCATCAGAGACTTGAGGTCGTTCTGAAGTGTTTCTCCTGGCCAGAGTGTTGTGTCGATGCGCGATGTTGCAACCTTCAGTCTCGCAAGATAGTCGACCACATCAGCAACGCGAGACTCAAGACGGAGCATGTTCATGGCGGCTTCATCCTTCACAGGAGAGTTGATGGGATCCAAGCCAGTCTCCACTCGACTAGTCTCCTCTTCAAAGTTTTGGCAGAATTCTGTGGATACGATCCAAGGATAAGCTAACATTCCTACAATAAGTCAGTGCTTACCAGTCGGATATAAGGGGTTACCTTCGAGCATGAGGAACAACTTCTTGGCGAGCCCCCCCCCCCCAGATAAACCTCTAAGTCGTTCTTCTTTCCCGCCAGCTCACTAGCCTTATCGCTCAAGGCCAACTTGTCATTCTTCAGTTGACTGGCATACTTGTTGGCCGTGTCAAGAGCAGCTTTCAGATTGGTATTCTCCTCTTCAAGTTTCTTGATTGAAGCTAGCTTTTCTTCTGCGAGTTTCATCTTGTCCGAAGCCACTTTCTGTGCCTCGGCGAGGTCGAGGTCATTCTTCTTCAGAGCATCCTTCAGTTTATCTGCAAAATGACAGTGAGATCAGACTCGGGGATGGACAAAAATTAAAGATAGTCGTCAAGGTTCTCACCAAACATACCTTTTGCCTCCTCCTTCGCCTTCGTGAAGTTCTCTTGGACAAGCTTCAGATCAAGTTCGAGCTGGATATGCTTGTTCTCCAACTCGGTATAACGAGCCACGAGCTCGCAAGATTTCTGCGAAAGATCAATCAACATACGTCAAAAATAGGTCACTTCTGAGTGACTGAGAGAAAAATCATAGTATTTCTAAGACTACAGCCGAATCAAAACATTCAACTATAGTCTCGGGGACTACACCCAGTGGGTGCACTCAGCATGCCCCCACTAGTTCTATCAGTTCAGGCCGATCGCTCGACCAAAAGAGACAGAAAGGCTAACTACCAACAGTTAGACACAGTTTCGAAAAAAAGCAAAGTATTCTTCAGACTATAGCTGATTACCAGCAGTCGACCACGGTCTCGGGGACTACACCCAGTGGGTGCACTCAGCGTGCCCCCACTGGTTCCATGATTCCATTCGACCAGATCGAGTGAAGAAAGTAAAAGAGAAAAAAGTTCAAGACATAAAGACTACAGTCGACTGCCAGCAGTCCACCGTAGTCTCGGGGACTACACCCAGTGGGTGCACTCAGCGTGCCCCCACTAATCTAGACATTTCAATCGACACACCCACTGGGTGTATGACAAATACTAAGATCTTCAGAAAGAAAAATTGTCAGGTATCATATCCTAACAGAATAGGCGGTGGTCAACTAACCTGGACATTGCACTGAAGAGCTGAACTTGCATCATAAACTAGTTGGCTGGCATCTCGGATCGCCTTCACCTGCTCCATCATGACCCCCGCCTGGCGTATGGCTTCCTTGGCAGCACCTGCTTGGTCCTCTGGGACGTGGTGTCTGGAGAAGAGGGAAGGTGGATCAGCACTCGACGACGGAGGGTGGGCACTCGTCAGCGGCACCGCAAAAGACACCGTAGCCCAAGCGATGTTGCCCCCCTCCGGAACCAGTGTCTCAGGTGCTGACGCAACCTGAGCAGTCTTGCCAGCAGACGCTTTCCTGTTCCAACTTTGCCTTAGTGGCTCCTCATCGTCATCGTCAGGGAGATCAATGATAATGCTAGGTGGAGCTACAGAAAAGATTCAAAGTTAAAAATGAAGATCCGATCGACCAAAAGTGAAACTGCACAGATCATACCAGGATTGGAAGTGGCAGCATCCTCCATTTCTTGATCTTCATGCCTGGCTGAGGTCTCAGAAGTAGCAGCACTGTGATTTCAGAAATCAGTCGGTCAGTGATCGGGTCGACCAAGAATATATCCATGTTAAAAGAGAAAACATGAGTTATGCCATTACCCAGAAACAGTCAGAATCTCCATCCTCATCTTTGGTAGTGCCTTCGCCGGTTTTGACGGTGCCGCTCGGGGTTGCTTCGACGCTTTCTCAGTCGGCGCCGGAGAAGTCGTCAAGGGCGTTTGGTCGACTGCCCAGCACGCATGGCCCCCTTGCCACGCTCGACTGCAGGATCATTGGTGAGCTTGGACCGTCTTTCAGTACGAGGAGGCTCGACTTCTTCCCCCTCTTCCTCCTCCTCCTCCTCACCAGAACCAGGATCTTCTTCGTCCTCCTCGCCATCGGTTTCCCACTCCTCTTGACTTTCACCTTCGCTCCCTTCCTCCTCCTCAGTCTGTTCTTGCACCCCATTGGGCATCGAATACATCTCGGTGGTGACCTGGAAGAAGGCAAACAAGAGGAAAGTCAGTCGACTGAATGGTATCAAAACAGAACGAAGGAAACAGAGTCACAATTAGAGATATTTGGTCAGACCTTGTCTGGATCGTATGACTGGTCGAGTGGCGGGATCCTCCTGGCTCCACGAGGATTATGTTTGTTCCTTGTGATGGCAGTCATCCACCTCTCCAGAGTGGCATCATCGACTTCTTCCAGATGGACCCGAGTGGTATCTTCAGTTCTAGACCACAACCACATCGGATGGCCCCGATATTGAAGTGGTTGAATGCGCCGTCGAAGGAAAACCTCCAGAAGATCCATGCCAGTCACTCCGTCGCGAATAAGCTAGACTACGCGCTCCACCAACATCCTAACTTGAGCCTTCTCCTCCGGAAGCACCTTCAGAGAGGACGGCTTGTTCACTCGGTCCATGGAGAACGGGGGAAGGCCAGTTGACTGCCCTGGCGTCGACTGGTCTTGGCAGTAGAACCAGGTCGACTGCCACCCTCGAACTGACTCGGGAAGGGTCATGGCTGGAAAGGCACTCTTACTCCTCATATGAACCCCAAGATCCCCACACATCTGGATTACTTGGGTTTTCTCGTCATTCGGGCTAGCCTTTTTCACCGTCTGAGAGCGACAGGTGAAAATGTGTTTGAAAAGGCCCCAGTGCGGCCGACAACCCAAGAAGTTTTCGCACAAAGACATGAAAGCGGCGAGATAGGAAATGGAGTTGGGTGTGAAGTGATGAAGTTGTGCCCCAAAGAAGTTCAGAAACCCCCGAAAGAAAAGATTCAGCGGCAGAGAAAAACCGCGATCTACGTGGGTGGCTAAGAGGACGCACTCACCCTCCTGAGGCTGCGTCTGCCACTCCGTCCCCGGAAGCCTTGCTGACCCATGGGGGATCAGTCCTTCGTTGGCCAGGTCGTCGAGGTCCTTCTGGGTGATGGTCGAGCGGATCCAGTCTGCCTAGATCCAGCCTTGCGGCAGGCTGGACCGCGACGAGGATCCGCCCCGACTGGTGCTCTCCCCTTTGCCTTCGCCGTCGCCTTCTTCGCTCGCTCCAAAGCCGTCGTCTTCTCCTTCACCATCGTTGCCGGCGAGGCGCGCGAGGAACAGTAGGGCGGAGGTGGGAGCAAGCGCAGCGAGCGAGTTCGAGGAAGAAGGAGAGGGGAATGAGGGCGCACTGTTCGGAACACCCCCGTCCGGCGCCTTATATGAAGTCTCTTCCGAGTGGCTGACTGGTAGGCCCGGACGATCCTGTCAAATCCCGCAACACGCGCGCGTGATATGTGGCGAAAAAGATGGCGCGGAGATCGAGGCGTCTTTGCCTTATCCCATCCGAGTACCACGGCCCCCTCCGCTTCGCGCGCTTCCCAAAATTCGGATCCCGTCAAATCCGCAAATAGCAGAGCAACTTGTCAGATAGCAGATTTCCTCCGATCCGTCGCTCGGAAATCCCCAAGTTCATAAAGTTCACCCGACAGATGCAAAGAATGGATCAAGGCGACTGAAAGAGAAGTTGACACCATCACTAAAAAGTCATTGGTCCAGAGTAAGACACTCTTGCGGCACAAAAAGCAGGTCGGAAGAATTCTCAACTCCTTCCTCACTCAAACCTTGATCCATTCGGGGGCTGATGATGAAGCCATGTACCTAGGGTAGGGTCATGGAGTTGTCCAAGGTACCCTCCCCAAGGACATCTCTAGAAGAAACTGCCTTTCAGTCGACCTGAAAGGATTCCACTCGACGGACTCGAAGACACTCGACCATGAACACTCACTCGACCACCAGGAAACCTAGGGTCACTCTGCACCCAAACGGTCTGTTATTAAGTAGTCTTTATGGCCATGATAGCGCTTTATGTAAGGCGTTACCAGTAACGCCAGGCCTTTATGTGTTGAACCCTCCGCTACGTGGGCTGGCTGGGGTCCTGACGCACTCTATATAAGCCACCCCCCTCCACAGGCAGAAGGGTTCGCACCTCTGTAACTCATACACATATAATCCAGTCGACCGCCTCCGGGCTCCGAGACGTAGGGCTATTACTTCCTCCGAGAAGGGCCTGAACTCGTAATTCCCTTGCGTATACAACTACTCCATAGCTAGGATCTTGCCTCTCCATACCTACCCCCTATTCTACTGTCAGACTTACAACCACGACGCAGAGCATACAAGCAACGGAAGCATAACATTTCTGGGTACAGACAACTACAAATGAAAAAGCCTGAGAAGCCTGACTATCTACAAGACCCTCCCAAGGGTACAAGATCGTATCTGAGGTAAGAAGCTAAACATCGAAGTCCACGCGGAACTACTAGTGAGACTGAAGTCTCTCTGCAAAAACATAAATTAAGCAAACGTGAGTACAAATGTACCCAACAAGACTTACATCAGATCTAGCTACATATGCAGCAGTATCAACAAAGGGGTGGTGGAGTTTAACTGCAGCAAGCCAGCTTTGACTCGGCGGCTATCCTGTACTATGACTGCTGGTAACTCTTTTGAGGTAGCGCACACGAGTCCACATATTCACCATATTAATACACCACTATGGATCCGCTCCCGCCTCCCTACGAGAAGGCCATCCATAGCACTCACGCTTATCTTGCGCATTTTAGAGTATCCACTTTCACTTGTCTATGAACTATACAAACAACCCAATAGTCCTTTACCGTGGACGCGGCTATTCGAATAGATCATGTTAACCCTGCAGGGGTGTACTTCTTCGCACATGCTCTCACCACTTACCTCCATGTACACGTCATGCAGCTCGGCAACCTTCAAGTGGAAGCCTGGCGAGGGTGTCGGCCACGACCTGACTAACCACGCAAGACCCTAGTCCAGGTTTATCGCCTATTCGGGTTCCATCCGCAAGGAGATCCGGCCGGGGTGTCACTCACGGCCCAAAACAATGTGCACAGGGTTTCCAAGCACACCAAACGGGCGATGCTTGGTACACCCGGGCACGGTGCCTAGTCTGTCCCAAGCACACCTGTACCAGGTGCCACTTGGTAGACTACTAACACAACCTACAAATACCAGAAACTAGTTGCAACTCGTGGACAAAGATCGAGGAGATTAATAACTCGAGAGGGGTCGAGTTACCGGAAGCCAATGTTGTAGCGACCAGACCTCAAACGGTTAAGTCTCTGTGCATCAGTGTCATTCCTGGATCGGTAATGCAGACACGCACAATACTCAAGGATTTATAACAGTCTCAATCACACATTTATAACATCGAATGTCTCAAAAGAGAACTTATTACAATAATATGGCTTAAGGCCATCTAAATAACATAACAGCGGAAGGCTTGGAAGATAAAGTGAGTCCATCAACTCCAACGGCATAGCTGAGTGAACGACAACCACCTATCGCACCTTACTCGTCGTCTGAAAAGTCTGCAACATGATATGTTGCAGCCCGAAACGGGTCAGCACATGGAATATGCTGGCAATGTAACACAAAAGAGTGATGAACAGAATAAATGTTATCACTACATGCATATATGGCTGGTGGAAAGCTCTATGGTTAATGTTTTGCATAAAGCCAATTTTTCCCTACAACAAAGGAATATATTTTGTTTAACTATCATGGTAGTTGTTAAACATTCAGAAGGTTCCTCCAACTCAATCCCGAATAAACAGGTATCAATTAACCCAACAAATTAATTAGAGTGATGAGATCAACATGATAATCCAAGAACCAGATACTCAAGATGTCCATAACCGGGGACATAGCTAACCATGATTAGTTTGTACACTCTACAGAGGTTTGCACACTTTTCTCACACTAGATGGTGTTTGAGAAACGGATGACCGAGACACAGTCTTTCTGAAACATTAACTCTTTACTCTGGATGGACAGTTACACCTACTTTCCCCTACATCTGCTAGCCCACCACTGAAAGAGGTCATGCAACCTACTCAACTATGCTAGAGCCCATAATAGCTTGTGGCTGCACACGGAAGTTTCTAGCATGAATAATCTTATGATCCCTTTGAGCCTGGGTGGCGAACCGTAGGATGATCACATGGGTACTCTGGGATATCCTAGGACAACACTAGATTCTCCAGGTGCCCGCAACCAATCCACCCAGATGTGTATTTAAGTAGCCACCTTAAGTTACACATTAATTAACAACTCTTACATCTGTCATAGATACACTCACCCAATCCACGTCTACGAGCATATCATAGCAATCCTGAGCATAGCGTAGAGGTGACTCCCAAAGGTATGATAATAAAAGGGCAATAGGTTCTACCTCATCATCTACTTCCCAACCCACATGTTAATTAGCTCCTAATCATGCAATGTTTGGGGATTGGAACTAATGCATAAAAACTGGGTAATAAAGGGATATGATCAAAGTGTTACTTGCCTTGCTGACGATCTGCAAAATCTAGAGACTCGTCGTAGCACGCTTCGCACTCCGGGAATTCTATCGCAAACAAACAATAGCATACATAAGCACCCCAGAAGAAGCACGATTAAAACTCAAAGAAGAAGATCCAAACAGAAAGTTCAACTGAAGCTCTTCAACTTGCAAAAAGAATCAACTCAAACGGAGCAACGAAACTCAAGATACGAACGAAACAAGATTCGTTTACTAATCTAGACTAAAGTCAAATTTTACAGTACCAAAATCATTTTCAAGTTGGTTAAACAGAAAGAGGGCTTCGAGACGAAGATTTAGGCGCTGGTTTCATCTAATTTGGAGTAACGGTTAAAAAGTTATACTTGATCGAAGATCAGGGCAGAAATTGCGATCGAAAATAATCGCAGAAAAACCCTGGAAAAACAAACGAGGCGAACAGACTAACGAACAAACGTTCGTTGTCTGAACCTAACCGGTGAACGACGTTCGTTAAAATGAACGAACGGACGAACGTCCGCTAAATAAGTAAACTGACAAAAAACTGAACCGATCTAACTAAAAAAACAGATCTAGGATTTTCAAAAAACCGAACGGACCGGAACAAAACTGGCGGCGACGAGGGTCGATGGAGACGGCGGCAGTGAGACTGCTCTGGTAGGGCTCCGGCTGCGGCGGCTTCAGACGACGGCGGCG
>NC_041383.1:377706579-377714767 GCF_002162155.2 Triticum dicoccoides | reverse complement strand
GCGCAGGCGGCGGCGGCTTCAGGCGTGGGGCGGCGATGGTGCGGTGCGGGAGGAGAGGGCGGCGGGTTTTATAGGCGGTCGGGGGGGTGGCTTGGGGAGGGGGTCGGGCAGAGGGACTCCGAGGCGGTGACGGCATCGCCGGCGGCGACGTGCAGCGGCTGGACTCCGCCTGGGGTCGGGGTCGACCGGGGCGGCGGCTTGGGCCGCGGCCAACTCGGACGCACGCGCGCGAGGCGCGGGGGAGGTGGCGGCTGGCCCGGCTCGGTTGGGCCGTTGGCCCAGTCGGGCGACGCTCGAATTTTTTAGAAATAATTCCGCTGAAAGAGAAAAATCCTAATAAATTATAAAAAAAAATCTAAAAAAACGCCAAAAACAATTTTCACCGTCTAAATAAAATATTTAGAACAAAGTGAACATTTTTTCTGGCCTAAAAATGCAATTTTTAAAAATGCATATTTTTCTAATTCAAATAAAATAGCAATTAAAATTCAAATAAAATCAATATTTGATTTAAACATTTTTCCTCCAATATTTCTTTTTATTTTGGGAAGTCATTTTATCCCCTCTCTTTTATTTTATATTAGAAATATTACGGAGAGAAAATGATTAAAACCAAAATGATCCTCTTTTCAATATTTGAGAAAATTCAAATATGAAAATAAATGAAATCCCAACTCTCCTCGTGGGTCCTTGAGTTGCTTAGGATTTCTAGGATCAACCAAAATGCAATAAAATATTATATGCATATAATGACATATGTATAACATTCCAAATTGAAAATTTGGGATGTTACAAACCTACCCCCCTTAAGATGAATCTCGCCCTCGAGATTCGGGTTGGCTAGAAAATAGGTGTGGGTGGTCCTTCCGTAGGTCTTCCTCTCATTCCCAGGTGGCTTCATCCTCGGTATGGTGGCTCCACTGAACTTTGCAAAACTTGATAACCTTGCCGCGTGTGACTCGGCTGGCAAACTCGAGAATCTTCACTGGTTTCTCCTCGTAAGTCAAATCACTATCCAGCTGGATCGCTTCCAGTGGCACTGTATCTCTCAGAGGAATATCGGCCATCTCTGCGTGGCACTTCTTCAACTGGGAAATGTGAAACACATCCTGAACTCCTGACAATCCTTCTGGCAATTCCAGCTTGTAAGCAACTTCTCCCATACGTTCCAAAACTTTGTATGGTCCCACAAAACGTGGTGCTAGCTTTCCCTTAACTCCAAAACACTTAACTCCTCGAAGCGGTGACACACAAAGGTACACTTTGTCTTGACTTCGTAAACTGTCTCCTTGGGTTTAGAATCCGCATAACACTTCTGCCTGGACTGGGCTACCTTGAGTCTATCGCGAATCAGTTTAACCTTCTCTTCAGACTCCTTAATCAAATCTGGTCCAAACAACTGACGGTCTCCAACTTCATCCCACAATAACGGGGTCCTGCATCTCCTTCCATACAAAGCCTCGAAAGGGGCCACCTTCAAACTGGCTTGATAACTGTTGTTATAAGTGAACTCTACATACGACAAGTTGTCGTCCCAACTAGATCCATAATCTAGCGCACAAGCTCTCAACATGTCCTCCAGAATCTGATTGACTCTCTCAGTCTGTCCATCTGTCTGCGGATGGAAGGCTGTACTGAACTCTAGCCTAGTACCCAAAGTCTCATGCAATTGATTCCAGAACTTTGAGGTAAACTGGGTTCCTCTATTTGATACAATTGTCCTCGGAACTCCATGCAGACATACGATCCTGGTCATGTATATCTTTGCCAACTTAGCACTTGTATAAGTGGTCTTCACTGTGATGAAATGAGCTACTTTCGTCAATCGGTCGACTACAACCCATATAGAGTCATAGCCTAAACGAGTCCTGGGCAATCTGATAAAATCCATGCCAAGCTTGTCCCACTTCCATTCGGGTATCGGCAATGGCTGTAGCAATCCTGTTGGCTTCTGATGCTCTGCCTTAACTCTCTGACATACAACACATACTGCTACATACTCAGCAATATCCTGCTTCATTCCTGTCCACCAGAAACTTTCCTTCAAATCCAGATACATCTTAGTGTTTCCTGGGTGAATCGAATACGGTGAATCATGGGCCTCTTGCAGAATCAACTTCCTAATCTCGAGGTCATTAGGCACGTATACGCGATCCTCAAACCATAAAGTATCGTGCTCATCCTCATGAAATCCTTTAGCCTTTCCTTTGCTCATCCTTTCCTTTATCTCGGCAATCTCCTTGTCAGTCTTCTGGGCTTCTCTAATCTTACCCATCAAAGTGGACTGAATTTTCAATGCTACTACATAACCTCTCGGGGCTATTTCCAAGCATAGCTCGCGGAGATCTTCTGCTAACTCCTTGGGTAATCCTCCGGTCATGAGCATATTAACATAACTCTTGCGACTCAACGCATCGGCTACTACATTGGCCTTTCCTGGATGATAGTGCAATTTCATATCGTAGTCCTTAATGAGCTCCAACCATCTCCATTGCCTGAGATTCAACTCCTTCTGTGTGAACATATATTTCAAACTCTCATGATCCGTGTATACCTCACAATGGTTTCCAATGAGAAAATGTCTCCATGTCTTCAGCGCATGCACTACGGCTGCTAACTCCAAATCATGAGTAGCATAATTTAACTCATGAGGTTTAAGCTGTCGTGAGGCATATGAAACAACTCTTCCCTCCTGCATAAGCACTGCTCCAAGTCCTCGACGTGAAGCGTCGCAATACACTTGATAATCCTTTCGTTGATCTTGAAGAATCAGCACTGGGGCTGTGACCAAACGTTTCCTCAACTCCTGAAAACTGGCTTCACACTCCTCAGTCCATTTGAACTTGGTGTCCTTCTTCAACAACTCTGTCATGGGCTTAGCAATCCTGGAGAAATTTTCAATGAACCTCCGATAATATCCTGCGAGTCCGAGAAAACTCCTGATCTCTCCAACTGATGTGGGTTCTACCCATTTAGTCATAGAGACGACCTTGGTGGGGTCTACTGCTATCCCTTCTCCGGATATAACATGTCCGAGAAATCCAACTTCCTTCAACCAAAACTCACATTTGCTGAACTTGGCATATAACTGGTGTTCCCTAAGCTTCTCGAGAACCAAACGCAAATGCTCCTTATACTCCTCTTCATTCTTCGAGTATACCAATATATCATCAATGAACACCACGACGAACTTATCCAAAAACTCCATAAACACCTTGTTCATCATGTTCATGAAATAGGCAGGCGCGTTAGTCAGACCAAATGACATAACGGTATACTCGTATAGCCCGTACCTTGTGGTAAAAGCTGTTTTGGGTATATCCTGCTCTCGAATCTTCAGCTGCTAGTATCCTGACTGCAGAACGATCTTGGAAAATACTTTAGCTCCTTGCAACTGGTCAAACAAATCAGCGATCATCGGCAGTGGGTACTTGATCTTGATCGTCACTTCATTCAACGCATGATAATCAACAACCATCCTTAATGGTCCATCCTTCTTCTCCACTAGAAGTACTGGGGCTCCCCAAGGTGACGAACTTGGTCGAATATAACCTTTATCTAGTAACTCCTTAATTTGCTTCTTAATTTCCTCTAAATCCTTTGCGGGCATCCGATACGGTCTCTTTGATATTGGCCTGGTGCCTGGCAAAAGCTCAGTCAAAAAGTCAATGTCTCTATCTGGTGGCATGCCTGGTAACTCCTCCGGAAATACATCTGGGTAATCCTTCACCACTGGTACTTCCTCCTGTACAACTCCTGATAAGGAATTCACTTGAGTCGTCTTCGGCACATGCTGACATACATACTTGATCCTTCTTCCTTCTAGGGTGGTGAGCATAATTGACTTACTGGCACAATCGATGTTTCCTCCGTACATCGATAAACAATCCATACCCAAAATCACATCCAATCCTTGTGACTCCAGAATTATCAGATCTGAGGGGAAAACATGCCTACCTATGGTCAATGGCATATGAAAACATCCTTGGTTGCCATATGCTCCGCTCCTGGCGAGCTTACTAACATAGGTGTCCTAAGAACTTTGGTGGGCAACTTATACTTATCCACAAATCCCCTTGATATGTATGAATGCGATGCACCAGTATCAAAAAAGAACGATTGTAGTAAATGACTTAACCAAAAACTTACCTATAACTGTATGTGGCTGCTCTTCAACCTCCTCCATGCTAACGTGGTTCACTTGTCCCCTATTGAAAGGGTTGGGCTTCTTCCTAGAGCTTCCATTTCCATTTCCATTCTTTGCTTCGGAACACTCGGTGGCGTAGTGTCCATTCTTCCCGCACTTGAAACAAGTAATGTGACTTAGATCCTTCTTGGCGGGCGTTGTTAGGTTGGAACGATTCTGGCCGCTACTTCCTTCATTCCCATTCCCATTCTTGGGGCCACTATGGTTATGCGAACTTCCTCCATTGGTAGTGTGGCCTCCATGGTTATGGTGAATGTGTCCTCCCGAGTTCGGGGTAAAACGAGGTCTCTGCTGAGCTCCTCAATTGTACTTCCCTTCTCCATACTTCCTCTTGCGGCTCTCTATCTGCTGCTGCTTCCCTTCAATCATAAGAGCTCTATCTACCAACTCCTGGTAGTTGTTGAATATTGCCACCATCAACTGCATGCTCAGCTCATCATTCAGTCCTTCCAGAAACTTCTCCTGCTTAGCAGCATCAGTTGCTACGTCATCATGGGCATAACGTGCTAACTTACTAAACTCATCCACATACTGGCCCACTGTGCGTCCTCCTTGGCGCAAGTTGCGAAACTCGCGCTTCTTCATGTTCATAGCTCCTACTGAAACATGGGCAGTGCGAAAAGCCTACTGAAACTGATCCCATGTAATAGTGTCAATGGGGTAAGTGGCAGTGAAATTCTCCCACCATGATGCTGCGGGTCCATCAAGTTGATGTGCGGCAAAACACACTCTCTCCGCATCTATGGTCAGCTCCCTTCCAATCTTGCGGAGCCAATCATCTGCAACAATCGGCTCGGTGCTACTAGAGAACACCGGCGGATTCAGCCTTAGGAAATGGGCTAAGTGATCAACAAGTGTTGGTGGTGGGGGGTTGTTGTTGTTATTGCCTTGGTTCTGATTCTGAACTAGTAGCTGCATCAAGGTATTCTGTTGCTGGGTCAACTGAGTGAGCTCCGGTGGGAAGGCAAATCCATTGCCACGTTTGGAGGCATCTGATGGGTTTAGAAAAGGTGAGAAAACAGAATAGAATAAGGTCTAAAGGGAAAACACTACCCATATGCACATGAGACAAACACATTCATATCACACCAATCAATTCAAAACAAGGGCATACAATCGATCTAACTACCGTTACAAAAGTGCTCGGACTACTCTATATACATGGGGAAGTACTACTAACAATATGGTGGTCGACTAGAAGTTTTGATTGGTGGAAGACTCCATGATATCCGCTCCAGCTTCGTCAATGTAGTCATCATCGCTATCGTCGGGGTCAGAATCGGTGTCGTCGATGATGATGTAGTCCTCTGAACGAATGTCCTTGGAATGGTCGTCATTCTCCTCCTGGCACGGGGTATCCCATGAATACTCCTAGCTTCCTCACCAGGTCGTCATTCTTCTCCACTAGTATCATTATTTCCTCCTCATATCCATCGCGTGTAGACTTGAGTTCCTCCTCCAGCTCTGTGATCATGGTCATCGCCTTCTTCAGATCTATCATGCTTGCGCACATCTGGATGAAAGTTGCAATGGACCTGTCCCTCTTGGTGCTGATCATCTCCCATTGCTCATCTCGGCGCCCACATATCTGGTAGATAGTGTCCTTAAGATGCTTGTGATAAACTTCTCCAATGCGTCCCATGGTGATGTGGGCTGCCATGCTCTTTCCTAGACTCTAGGTTGGTGCATCAAAGGACTCTATGGGCTCAGTAACTGGCATGAATGTCCTTCCTGGAACTTGAATTCAAATCACCAACGCTCCTCTTCTGGTAAAGTGCCGATGTAGGTCCCGGTGAAGCTTGGTATTCCGATGTTCAGGTACCTAGTAACTTCCTTCAAGTGTCGTCCAAAAGGAGTGTCTTCATCCGGTTGTGTAAACTTGTTCCTTGAGTCCCCCATCCTATAGAGTGGAAAAGGGAGAGGAGTCAGAAATGAGTAGAGAAGAGTGACCTATTGTTTAACTTAGTGGTCGTGCCCTACAGTCAGCGTGTGCTCTGATACCATCTTGTAGCGACCAGACCTCAAACGGTCAAGTCTCTATGCATCAGTGTCATCCCTGGATCGGTAATGCTGACACGCACAGTACTCAAGGATTTATAACAGAGTCTCAATCACACATTTATTACATCAAATGTCTCAAAAGAGAACTTATTACAATAATATGGCTTAAGGCCATCTAAATAAGATAACATCGGAAGGCTTGGAAGATAAAGTGAGTCCATCAACTCGAATGGCATAGCTGAGTGAACGACAATGACCTATCGCACCTTACTCGTTGTCTGAAAAGTCTGCAATATGATATGTTGCATCCCAAAACGGGTCAGCTCATGGAATATGCTGGCAATGTAACACAACAGAGTAATGAACATAATAAATGCTATCACTACATGCATATATGGCTGGTGGAAAGCTCTATGGTTAATGTTTTGCATAAAGCCAATTTTTTCCTACAACAAAGGAATATATTTTATTTACCTATCATGGTGGTTGTTAAACATTGAGAAGGTTCCTCCAACTCAATCCCAAATAAACAGGTATCAATTAACCCAAAAAATTAATTTAGAGTGATGAGATCAACATGATAATCCAAGAACCAGATACTCAAGATGTCCATAACCGGGGATACGACTAACCATGATTAGTTTGTACACTCTGCAGAGGTTTGCGCACTTTTCCCCACAAGACTCGATCTCCTCCGTTAGATTTCTTGCACTACATGGTGTTTGAGAAACGGATGACCGAGACACAGTCTTTCAAAAACATTAACTCTTTACTCTGGATGGACAGTTACACCTACTTTCCCCTACATTTGCTAGCCCACCACTAAAATAGGTCATGCAACCTACTCAACTATGCTAGAGCCCATAATAGCTTGTGGCTGCACAAGGAAGTTTCTAGCATGAATAATCTTAAGATCCCTTTGAGCTTGGGTGGCGAACCACAGGATGATCACACGGGTACTCCGAGATATCCTAGGACAACACTGGATTCACCAGGTGCCCGTAACCAATCCACCCAGATGTGTATTTAAGTAGCCACCTTAATTTAACCATTAATTAACAACTCTCACATCTGTCATAGATACACTCACCCAATCCACGTCTATGAGCATAGCATAACAAATCCTGAGCATAATGTAGAAGTGACTCCCAAAGTTTTGGTAATAAAAGGGCAATAGGTTTTACCTCATTATCTACTTCCCAACCCACATGTTAATCAACTCCTAATCATGCAATGTTTGAGGATTGGAACTAATGCATAAAAACTGGGTAATAAAGGGATATGATCAAAGTGTTACTTGCCTTGCTGACGATCTGCAAAACCTAGAGACTCGTAGTAGCACGCTTCGCACTCTGGGAATTCTATCGCAAACAAACAATAGCATACATAAGCACTCCAGCAGAAGCACGAGTAAAAATTAAAGAAGAAGATCCAAACAGAAAGTTCAACTGAAGCTCTTCAACTTGCAAAAAGAATCAACTCAAACGGTGCAACGAAAATCAAGATACGAACGAAACAAGATTCGTTTACTAATCTGGACTAAAGTCAAATTTTACAGCACCAAAATCATGTTCAAGTTGGTTAAACAGAAAGAGGGCTTCGAGACGAAGATTTAGGCGCCGGTTTCATCTAATTTGGACTAATGGTTAAAAAGTTATACTAGATCGAAGATCAGGGCAAAAATCACGATCGAAAATAATCGCAGAAAAACCCTGGAAAAACAAACGAGATGAACAGACTAACGAATGAACGTTCACTGTATGAACCTAACCGGTGAACGACGTTCGTTAAAACGAACGAACGGACGAACGTCAGCTAAATAAGTAAACCGACGAAAAACCGAACTGATCTAACAAAAAAAACAGATCTAGGGTTTTCGAAAAAACCGAACGGACCGAAACAAAACCGGCGGCGATGACAGTCGACAGAGACGGCGGCGGCGGCGTGGGACGACGGTGGCGGCGGCGGTCGGCGGCGGCG
>NC_041383.1:377704120-377706090 GCF_002162155.2 Triticum dicoccoides | reverse complement strand
CCGGGGGTGGTGGCTTGGGGAGGGGGTCAGGCAGAGGGAGTTCGAGGCGGCGACGACATCGCCGGCGACGACGTGCGGTCGCGGGACTCCGCCTGGGGTCGGGGTTGACCGAGGCGGCGGCTTGGGCCGCGACCCACTCATGCGCGCGCGCGCGAGGCGCGGGGAAGGCGGCGGCTGGCCCGGCTCGGTTGGGCCGTTGGCCCAGTCGGGCGACGCCCGTCTTTTTTTTAAATAATTCCGCCGAAACAGAAAATCCTAATAAATTATAAAAAAAATCTAAAAAAAGCCCAAAACAATTTTCACCGTCTAAATAAAATATTTAGAACAAAGTGAACATTTTTCTAGCCTAAAAATGCAATTTTGAGAAAATGCATATTTTTCTAATTCAAATAAAATAGCAATAAAAATCAAAATAAAATCAATATTTGATTTAAACATTTTTCCTCCAATATTTCTTTTTATTTTGGGAAGACATTTTATCCCCTCTCTTTTTATTTTATATTATAAATATTTCGAAGAGAAAATGACTAAAACCAAAATGATCCTCTTTTCAATATTTGAGAAAATTCAAATATGAAAATAAACGAAATCCCCAACTCTTTCCATGGGTCCTTGAGTTGCTTAGGATTTCTAGGATCAACCAAAATGCAATAAAATATGATATGCATATGATGACCTATGTATAACATTCCAGATTGGAAATTTGGGATGTTACAAATGTGTGGTAGCAATTGTCTTGGATCACAGACACAGAACTTAGTTCGTGAGGACGGTTTCAATGAGACAAACCACCATGTACTCCTCCATGGCCTCTCACCGCTACCTTTACCAAATCGTGTTCACACACTTAGCTCTCAACAGAAGGATATGTTTAATGCCGTTCTGATCCATCCCGGATGAACTAGACCTGACACAACTCTAAGTAAAAGCAGGCATAACAAACAAGCATGAATGATTAGGCACATCATGGCTCAAACAACTCCTACTCATGCTAGTGGGTTTCAACTATTTACTGTGGCAAAGACAGGTCATGCAGAGGAAAGGGGTTCAACTACCGCAGCATGTAACAGTTGAATCGTTGTTGTCCTAGTGCAGTAAAAGAGAGCAGGAGCGAGAGAGTGGGATTGTATCAGAATGAACAAGGGGGTTTTGCTTGCGTGGCACTTCTGAAGATAGTAATAGCTCTTCATCGGTGTCATCAAACTCATCGTCTGAACACGTCTATCGAGAGGGAACAACCAGCGGCAACAGAGTAGGAAACACAATCAATGCAATGCACAATACGATGCATGATCATGACATGGCAAAATGAGTGTGTTTGAGCTAATGCAACTGGCAACAACTTAAATGAAGTTGGTTTGAACCCTAGGTTCAAATTCAAACTCCACATGTGGTTATCTAAATGTCATTCATTTGATTTGTCCTAAACAGTAGCCAAAAGTTATTCTAACATGCATGAAAATAGTACAGATGGATAGATTGGATTTTTTTGATAATTTTTCATATATAAATTATTTCATTTGGAGTCACGGTTTATTTTCTATGATTTTTAGAAGTTTTAGGCAATTTTTGAAAATAATAAACCATTTCTGATTTATTTAAAATCCAGAAAAGCTTTTATGACGTCAGCATGACATCAGCACCGTGTCAGCATGTCAACACGGTCAGCCAGGTCAAACATGACCAGTGGGACCCATTGGTCAGTGACCCATTCTATTAACAATGTTAATTAGTGTTAAAACTTAACTAAACCTAAATTAGCCAGGGGCGGGCCCACACGTCAGTGAGTCAGCGGGTTAGTTAAGTTTAACTAAAAACTAAACTGAGGTTAGCAGGGCCCTGGGCCCACTAGTCAGTGACCTAGTGGTCATTAGGTTAGTGTTTAACCAGTGTTTAACTGGAGCTAGGCCGACGTATAGAGACGACGGCGATGCTCGGGTTTCGTCCTCCGGCGACCAAATGGACGGCGG
>NC_041383.1:377677355-377703692 GCF_002162155.2 Triticum dicoccoides | reverse complement strand
ATGCGTTGAGTGGTGGCTACGGTAGGTGCCGAGGTGGGCTCTAGTGGCGCGATGGCGAGCTCAGCCGGCCGCCAGACCTCGGGCGAGCTCGGGTTCGAAGCAGGAAACGCTAACGGGCACAGCGAGAGCGGCCGAGGGGCTTTATGGGTTCCTGGGATCACCAGGAACACGCCAAGGGCATGTCTACAATCTGAGGAGCTCGGGGCTACGCGTGCAACGACAATAGCGGACGGCGGCGTGGGAGCTCGCGGACAGCAGCTGCAGCACAAACTAGAGCAAGGGGTCAGAGGGGAAACAGAGTGGAGCTCACGGCGCACACGCAGAGCAGAACAGCGGGCTCGGGGACGACTTCCAGCGCACGTATCTACGATGACCTCTGGCGGCCAGATGCGGCGGTGACGAGTTCGAGGGCGACGGCTCCAGGCATCCAAGGTCGTGTTCTTCGGCTTGGAGCTTCACGGCGTCAAGGCGGAGCTAGAGGACACGACCATGGGGCATGGGGTCGGCGGTGGGCGCGGTGCTTTGCGGCGGCGGCGACGGCAGCGCTCGGGCACGAGAGGGAGAGGGCAACAGAGGAGGCGATGAGCACGGGGAGAGAACTGGAGAGTCCAGGGGATGCTTGGCGAGGCCAAGGGCGTCCAGGGCGACTAGGGGTAGCCAGGCAGGTAGCTGCCAGTGTGGCCCGGCGCGGCGCCGTTCTCGGCCTTGCCTCTGCCAGTAGGCAGAGGTTGAAGACAAAGATGCCCCTGGTGGGCTGGGCTGCTTCTGTTGGGCCATATGCTACAAGACTGGGCCAGGTAAGTTTCCTGTTGCCTTTATTTTTCTTTCTATTTTCTATTTCTTTTGCTCTGTTTTGATTTAGTAATAATACTAAACCATTTTTGTTACTTCTGAACTTATTTGTGTATGCAATATGGACTAACCCAAAGCCCCACAATATTTTTCAGAATGATTGGAGTTATAAAATTATTTATAGGAATTTATAAGCCCAACTCAATTACAATAAGATTTAATTCAAAGACCATAAATGCCTTGGAAAAATGTGCATGACATCTGGTTAAGGTTTTAACCTTTTTCCAAAAATAATGAACATTTTTAAGGGCATTTTGGGTTCATTGAAAATATTTGAATTTGAACCTAATTGAATTCATGTGATGCTGGGGTTTGGTCATCCCCATTTCAAGATTAAAAAATGAAAACATGATGCATGGATGCTTATGCAGAGTGAGGCAAGGACTAAGCTAGGGCTGTGACACACATCAAGGATGACAATGAATCTCGCGAGCCGAACAATGGAGGCCAAAAGCAACCCCCCCCCCTCGAGGTAAAAACCGTGAACATGATTCACGTCACGCATACGCCGAAGAAGGAGTGGAAGCACGCACTTTGGGATGTCTACGCCGTAGAGCCGGTGGCCGTGAAGTATAACCCATGGTCGGCTTGTCTGATCAGCTTTGACAGAAGAGACCATCTGACCAATATCCGTCATGGAGGAACGGCGGCTCTGGTGCTTGACCTCATCGTGGATGGATACCACCTCAATAGAGTTCTTATGGACAGAGGTAGCAACCTCAATCTGATTTACTCCGGTACAGCGAGGAAGATGGGAATCGGCCCGTCAAGGATCAAACCCAGCAACACTACCTTTAAAGGAGTAATCCCAGGCGTCGAAGCACGCTGCTCGAGAACCATCACCCTAGAAATAGTCTTCGGCTCGCCAGACAACTTCCACAACGAAGATTTAATCTTTGACATTGTTCCTTCTCGCAGGGGTTACCACATGCTCCTCAGCCGAACAACACTCCCTCACTTTAACGCCATCCCTCACTATGCATATATGAAGCTCAAAATACTCAGACCTAAGGGTGTCATTACTGTTAATGGTAACATGGGGCACTCACTCCGAACCAAGGAATACACAGAGCTCTGACAGCCGACGTCCAGGCCGACAAAGAGGCGTCAAGCACCCAGTCCACCATCATGGCGCTAGATGCAAGCAAACGAGCCCGAGCTATAGCCCCGGTTCCAGAGTTTTCTCTTGCTCATCCCAAATAGGGGTACGCTCCCCACAGCATGACCTCCCCAGCTGCGAAATACATACCTCGTGTGCACAATTTCGTGCTTAAAATTCCATGGGCAGCTATGAGGACAAAGCGGCTCAAGGTTCAATTGCTCGGCTTGACCAAGTCATGGCCAAAGATGTCCTGGATCAGACATCACCAACGTGCACCATCTAGGGCCTAACCATCATCAAGCTGATATCTCGCGGCGACTTCTCAAGATCCTCTCTCAAGGGCCCGCCCGCTGACCACTATCACCTTCGCCTATGAAACCTTCATAAAGAGCAAAGGCATAGACATGTAGCAGGGCGCAACAGGGACGTTAAACTACTCATGGAGGCCCTATGTAAGCCTTTCCTCTGATAAGTTTATTTTCAATGCATCTATAACAGTTGTCTCGACAGTTCGGATTGTACGGTTGGACGTAACGAGTTTGAAGTAAATACCATGTTTTGTGATCAAACTAAAGTGCAGCCATTTGTGTCGCACACTCCTTTCCGCTTCTTTATGCCGAAATAACTAGTTTGATGCACGCTTTATTAGATGTGATCGGCTAATAGACCAGGGCCAAGACTATAAATCGTGCCCCAAGCATCATTCCGGCACCATTTTTATTTTCATGTGCTCGGCGTCTTGGATATTGCATCATATGAATCAAATCCGAATTATGTCTTTGGTCAATAGTTGGGTTGCCCGGCTCCTGTGTTTGTCCTCTTATGTTCCGCATGGTTCGGCTAGGAGGGTAAAGGGAGAACCACTGCGATTGTACTTCTAACTCGCGTGGTTAAGTACCTCAGTGGAGAAAGCCGAAAACTGACTGTCATAAGAAGTGAGAACTGGTCGACTATCCAATGACTAGTGTTAAACTAAAAATTGATGGAGGTTATTCTGTGTCAAACGAAGGGTTTGCTGTCCTAGAAACCAAGTGATGATGGCGTCAACCTTGGGACATCCGAATATCACACACTAGGGGCTAGTCACTAGCCCCCGCAGTCAAGCTCCTATGGCTAAGTGAAAGCACTAAAGCCGCATAGTACTATTGCCTTGTTTTCCTTACACACTACCGCCTCCGGGCACCAAGATGTCGGCTAAGGGATAAAGTTATACAAAGAAAACACCCTTTGCAGTATCTGCAAGGGGGTCAAAGCCGACGACTGGTAACTTTTAGTTTAAAGTGGCCACATAGGAGTAAAAAAACAAGGCATTACATACAAGGCCAATAATTGAATTATAAAGCACAAAAGTTCAAACTTCTTTGGACAAATGAAGCTAAAATCTACTCATAAATTACATCCTTCAAGCGTTGGGCCTCTATTGCCCGAGAACCATCCATCATGATGGGAAAATATTGCTCGGGGAGCCTATGATCCTTCCCAGAGGGCGGGGGTCCGTGGCCATCTCGGCTGGCTTGATCTTCGGCCAATGGACCATGGTCTTGCCGAAGGCCATCCGAGCTCCCTCAATGCACACGGAGCACTTCCAGACATCAATCTGGGGCATGGCGTCGCACAACCTCTGCACCAAGCGAAAATAGCTGCTAGGTAGTGGCTCTGAAGGCCACAACTTGACACAGAAGTCCTTCATTGCTGGCTCTGCCATCCGATGCAACTCCATCAACTACCTCATTTGGTTGTTGAGGAGGGGAGGATGTTCAGGCACCTAAAACTGCACCCAAAATAGCCTCTGCTCGGTACGACCCTCCTGGGATGCAAAGTACTTGGCCGCATCTGATTCACTCCTCAGGAGGTCCGCAAAGGCGCCTGGGGAACGCCATACTCGTGTGAGCAACACGAACGAGTGACCATCAAAGACATTTTGCAGTAAGTACGGCTTACCATCTGCAATAAGCTTGGCTTGGCGGAGTTCCTCTCGGCAGCCTTGCGCATCCACGCATGCCTTCTTCACCTCGTACCTCAACAAGGTGAGCTTGGTGGCCTGATCTTTACTTTTCTGCTCAAGGACCTCACATTTTTAGATGACATCCTTGAGCTCTTGTTGCATTTCAGCCACTCTGGCCTCGTGCTGCTGGCTCGCGGTTTTCACCGTGGCCAGTTTAGTGGCCGCCTGTTCGGCCGCCTCCTTCTGCTGCACAGCTTCTTGCTGAGCTCGCCTCAGCCCGACCTTCAGGCTCTCAACCTCCGCGGCGACAGCTGCAGCAATATGAGTTACATCCTGTTAGGCTAACTGCGAATAAACTTCATTACCAAGTGGCTATAATAAACAGTTCAGTTCGGACTTGCCTTGCGCTTCATCGAACTGCTTGTTCAGCAGGTCGAGCTCATCATCGGAGCTCTTGAGCTTCTGATTCAGCTCGCCAACTCCTCGATGTTGGCAACGGCACCGAAGACGATGTCTGTGCAATGAACTAAGCACGTTAGGTTCCCGAGTTATTAATCTTCGCTCTCTGTTGGCTTGTTTTCAATCCAACCAGAGTCTCGGGGGCTACATCCCACTTTTGCTACCATCGACACCTCTAAGTTATTTGACCCATGCATGAGTTTTTCAAACTCACTCAGGGCTCGGGGGCTACTAAATATGAGGTCACATGATTGTATAAAATAAACTCTCTAAGAAGAAGAGCATTACATGGCTTACCTTGAAGCCTGTTAGAAGGCCACTGAAAGCCTCCTTAGTTCATGGTCCACAGACCGAAGACTTTGCAAAACCGTGCCCATTAGGACATGGTGCTCCTCGGCGATAGAGGAGCTATTTAAAGCTTCCTCCATCGCATCCGGTCACCCGGTCGAAGCCCGCTCCGGAGCGGGCGGGGGTGGCAAAGGCACATCAGCTCCTCCCTTGGTGGAGGCCGGAATGGCTGGCTTCGGGTGCCTTTGCGGCTCCGGAAGCACATTTGGGGAAAGCTCGGGCTGGTCGGGCTCCCCCTCTTTATTCTCCAGAAGGGTTTTTTCCTCCTGGTCTTCGGCGGCCGAGGTATTCACCTCGGCCTTGACAACATCACCTCCTCCTCTTGTGCTCGGCCAGGAGGGGTCCTCTTTGACAGAACCTCCTTGGCCTCCTGAATGACCTAGGGAGGCGAGGCGTGTGACCCGCTCCCGCTCTCTGCCAGCATCTCGGTGGGGAGTCCCCCTCCAAGACTCGATCAGTAGGGATGTCGCGTGGCGGGCTACAATATCAAAAGCAGGCTCGCAATCAACAAAAAACTTAGTTCGGCTAAGAGTACATGGATATATCTTAGGATGCATATATTTGGGCCCGAGGCTTGATTCTGGGACCTCCCGAGGAACATCTTCCATGGCCTTGGAGTCCTCAACAGAAGCCGAGCTGTTGCCGGACAGGGCCAGCTTGGCCCTGCATTGCCTTTTCGGGGCGGGAGGAGGCTGATCCTCCTCGGCGTCTTTTGACGCCGCCCTCTTCCTTGTTTGTGAGGAATCACTTTCCTCCCCGTTCTCTCCTTGCTCCTTTTCCCCTTCAAGGGTAGAGGGGGCATGGTTGTCCCCGGATCTAGTGTTTGGGGGTCCCCTAGGATGGAGGCCTTCTCTAGCCTCCTTCTTCTCCTCCATCTTCTTATCCTTCTTCTCCGGAGCCGTGTACGGCTCCACGGCCAACATGGCCATTAGTAAGGCTGTCCTGGGGCCCTCGGGCAACGCGGCAGGGCTGTTGATCCGCTCTGCTTTGTTCAGCTAGCTATGCGGACCGGAGAAAAGGGGGAGTTAAGCGCTTTGTCAAAAAGGAATATTTGAACATCAGGGTAAAACTTATCATACCTCGCGAGGGGGATTTGCGGTGTCGAGGCTGATGTCTTCCTCCTCGGCCGACTGTTCTTTCTGAGGCTTCAACCTCACCTTCCACAACTTGGCGTGGGTAGTGCGATAGAAGCTGAGCACGGTGGCAGGATCTTCGGGCTTGTAGTCCCACATGGGGGAGGTCCGGTCCTAAAAAGGCAGGAGACGACGACGGAGCATGATCTGAATCACATTGGTCAGGTCCCCCCCTACTCTATTATCTTGGATATCTGGCTCTGCAACAACGTCACCACCTTGGTTGACCCCCAGTCGAGGCCATTTTTGGTCCACGAGACCAGCCTTGTGTGTGTGGGGGGGGGGGTCCGGATCTGAAAGCGGGAATAGTCGCCCAGCCTGCGCTTCGTGGCTCTGTGATGTAGGATCAGTCCTTCTGCCAGATCTTGGCAGTTTCGATGAAGGTACCTTCTGGCCACTCCACCCAGGTGAGTTTGCTGATCATCGCCCCCGCAGTCTGCCTGTTGGCCGTCGACGATCTTCGACTTGACGTTCGACACTTTCAGCCACAGGCTAAAGTGTGGCAGGACCCAAAGAAAGGCCTCACAGATGATGATGAAGGCCGAGATATGTAGAAAGGAATTTGGGGCGAGATGATGGATATCTAACCCATAGGATAACATCAGCCCCTTGACGAAGGGGAGGAGGGGAAATCCCAGTGCCTGGAAGAAATGAGGGAGGAACACCACCCTCTCCCCTGGCCTCGGCATGGGGATGACTTGACCCACCTCTAGTGTGCGGTGGGTGACATCGGCGGGAAGGTAGCCTGTGTTTTCAGCTCCTGGATGGCGTCCTCGGTGATGATGGAGGCCTCCCACTTGCCCTTAGACCCAGAGCCGACCATGGACAGATTGAGGTAATGGCTGGAGGGGTTATTGGAGGGGAGAACGGATCTGGGCGCTGGAGCTTGAAACGTCTCCAATGTATCTATAATTTTTGATTGTTCCATGCTATTATATTATCCATCTAGGATGTTTTATATGCATTTATATGCTATTTTATATGATTTTTGGGACTAACCTATTAACCTAGAGCCCAGTGCTAGTTTCTGTTTTTCCTTGTCTTTGAGTACCGCAGAAAAGGAATATCAAACGGAGTCCAATTGACCTGAAAATTTGCGGAGATTGTTTTTGGACCAGAAGAAGCCCACGGAGCATCAGAGATGGACCAGAAGATTACCGAGGCCACCATGAGGGTGGAGGGCACCCCCTACCCCTTGGGCGCTCCCCCTACCTCTTGGTTGTCTTGTGGACCCCCCCTGGCTTGTTACCAATGCCAAAACCTCTTATCTATCCCCAAACTTCCAGAACAGAACCAAGATCGGGAGTTCCGCCGCCGCAAGCCTTTGTAGCCACCAAAAACCAATCGAGACCCTGTTCCGGCACCCTGCCGGAGGGGGAAACCATCACCGGTGGCCATCTTCATCATCCCGGCGCTCTCCATGATGAGGAGGAAGTAGTTTACCCTCGGGGCTGAGGGTATGTACCAGTAGCTATGTGTTTGATCTCTCTCTCTCTCTCTCTCTCTCTCTCTCTCTCTCTCTCTCGTGTTCTTGATATGGCACGATCTTGATGTACCACGAGCTTTGCTATTATAGTTGGATCTTATGATGTTTCTCCCCCTCTACCTTCTTGTAAAGAATTGAGTTTTCCCTTTTAAGTTATCTTATCAGATTGAGTCTTTAAGGATTTGAGAACACTTGATGTATGTCTTGTGTGTGCTTATCTGTGGTGACAATGGGATATTCATGTGATCCACTTGATGTATGTTTTGTTGATCAACTTGCAGGTTCTATGACCTTGTGAACTTATGCATAGGGGTTGGCACACGTTTTCGTCTTGATTCTCCGGTAGAAACTTTGGGGCACTCTATGAAGTTCTTTGTGTTGGTTTGAATAGATGAATCTGAGATTGTGTCATGCATATTGTATAATCAAACCCGCAGATACTTGAGGTGACATTGGAGTATCTAGGTGACATTACGGTTTTGGTTGATGTGTGTCTTAAGGTGTTATTTTTACTACGAACTCTAGGTTAGGGAGTCCTGGATTAGGGGGTGTCCGGATAGCCGAACTATCACCTTTGGCCGGACTCCTGGACTATGAAGATACAAGATTGAAGACTTCGTCCCGTGTCCGGATGGGACTTTCCTTGGCGTGGAAGGCAAGCTTGGCGATACGGATATGTAGATCTCCTACCATTGTAACCGACTCTGTGTGACCCTAACCCTCTTCAGTGCCTATATAAACCGGAGGGATTTAGTCCGTAGGACGAACTACAACCATACCATAGGCTAGCTTCTAGGGTTTAGCCTCTCTGATCTTGTGGTAGATCTACTCTTGTACTACCCATATCATCAATATCAATCAAGCAGGAGTAGGGTTTTACCTCCATCGAGAGGGCCCGAACCTGGGTAAAAACATCGTGTCCCTTGTCTCCTGTTACCATCCGCCTAGACGCACAGTTCGGGACCCCCTACCCGAGATCCGCCGGTTTTGACACCGACGCTAGGGCTTTTTGTGACACTTATAGGAATAGCCCAATGGTTTAATCGGAAAGAATAACTTTGAGGTGGTTTCGTACCCTAAAATAATCTCTTCATTTGTTCTCCGCTATTAGTGATTTTGGAGTGACTCTTTGTTGCACGTTGAGGGATTGTTATATGATCTAATTATGTTATCATTGTTGAGAGATCTTGCACTAGTGAAAGTATGAACCCTAGGCCTTGTTTCGAAGTATTGCAATACCGTTTTCGCTCACTTTTGTTACTTGCCACCTTGCTGTTTTTATATTGTTAGATTACAAAAACCTATATCTACCATCCATATTGCACTTGTATCACCATCTCTTCGCCGAACTAGTTCACCTATACAATTTACCATTGTATTGGGTGTATTGGGGACACAAGAGACTCTTTGTTATTTGGTTGCAGCGTTGTTTGAGAGAGACCATCTTCATCCTAAGCCTCCCACAGATTGATAAACCTTAGGTCATCCACTTGAGGGAATTTTGCTACTGTCATACAAACCTCTGCACTTGGAGGCCCAACAGTGTCTACAAGAAGAAGGTTGCATAGTAGACATCAAGCTCTTTTCTGGCGCCATTGCCTAGGAGGTTAGTGCTTGAAGGTATATCTTTAGATCTTGAAATCAAATCTTTTAGTTTCTTGTTTTATAACTAGTTTAGTTTATAAAATAAAACTATAAAAAAGATATGGAATTGAGGTTGCCTCATATGCTTCATCTTTTTAATATCTTTCGTGAAAATGATGGAAAGGAAAATGGTGCCCAAGTGTTAGAAGAAGAAGTCTATAAAATGTTTGGCACTAAATCTTTGAATGATGAGCATGATTGCAATGTTGTTAGTATGAATTATTTGAATATCCATGATGCTAATGATATGCAAAGCTACAAGCTTGGGGATGCTATGTTTGATGAATATGCTATTTTTAGTCCCCCAAGTTTTGATGAGAATATATATTATGATGACAACATGCCTCCTATTTATGATGATTATATTGATGAAAGTGGGTTTGGAAGAGTGCCAACTTTAGGAAGTAATGATCCCACTATTTTGGAGGGTGTTGAATCTTATTGTGATAATTATGAAAGTGGATTTGGAGAGGTCATGACTTTATTTAGTGATGAATCCACTATTCGGAAGAGGTTCCAATTGATTATGAGAACAAAGTTGCTATCTATGATGATTATTGTGATAACATGTATGCTATAAATAATAATGATAACCATGAAACTTGTCATCATGATTTTAATTTTCAATTGGATTATGCCTCACATGATAGTTATTTATTTGAATTTGCTCCCACTATTTCGAATGAGAAGAACTTTGCTTATGTGGAATAAAAATTATATGCTTTTGCATCATCAAAAGAGTGCTTTATGTGATAGTTATATTGTTGAATTCATTCATGATGCTACCGAAAATTATTATGAGGGAGGAATATATGCTTGTAGGAATTGCAATAATACCAAGTTTCCTCTCTATGTGTTGAAAATCTTGAAGTTATGCTTGTTTTGTCTTCCTATGCTAGTTGATTCTTGCTCCCATAAATTTTTCGCTCACAAAATTCCTATGGATAGGAAGTGGTATAGACTTAAATGTGTTAGTCATATGCTTCATGATGCTCCCATTATGTTTCAATTCTTAACTTTTATACGAACATCATTGAAATCATCATGCCTAGATAAAAGGCATTAAAGAAAAGCCCTTGTTGGGAGACAACCCAATATTTACCCTTAGTGTTTTTGTGTGTTCACATGATTAAGCTACTGTAGTAATCATGTTTTATATCTTTTGTTTCAACAAAGTGCCAAGTAAAGCCTTTGAGATGGTGTGGATGATAGTTGACTTGATTCTGCGCAAAAAACAGAAACTTTTGCGCTTAGTCCAGGAAATTTTAAATTCACTGGAACGTGATTTTGATCTGAATTTTTTACAGGAGATTTATATACAAATTTCCTAGATTGTCCTAATTTTTCAGAAGTTTTGGAGTTACAGAAGTATGGAAAGTTTCGAGATTACTACAGACTGTCCTGTTTTTTACAGGTTCTGTTTTCTATGTGTTGTTTGCTTATTTTGATGAATCTATGAGTAGTATCGGAGGGTATAAACCATAGATAAGTTGGAATACATTAGATATAACACAAATATGAATTTATAATGAGTTCACAATAGTACCTAAGTGGTGATTTGCTTTCTTATACTAACGGATCTCATAAGATTTTTTGTTGAGTTTTGTGTTGTGAAGTTTTCAAGTTTTGGGTAAAGATTCGATGGACTATGGAATAAGGAGTGGCAAGAGCCTAAGCTTGGAGATGCCCAAGGCACCTCAAGGTAATATTCAAGGACAACCAAGCATCTATGCTTGGGGATGCCCCGGATGGCATCCCCTCTTTCGTCTTCGTTCATCGGTAACTTGGAGCTATATTTTTATTCACCACATGATATGTGTTTTGCTTGGAGCATCATTTTATTTTGTTTCTATTTTCTTGATTTATTTAGAGACATGTTTTATATCTTTTAGTTCATTAAAAAGGTCAAGTATAGCCTTTACCATGCTTATTTTACAAGTCTATACATTGTTGTTTTGAAAACAGAAAGTTTGTTGTTATGTTTTGAATACTGGTGAATTGTCAGAACATGATAAAATCTTGAAATATTTACATAATGAGTAACAACAAATTTTCTACAGTGTGGTAGTTTTTCAGAATTTTTGGAGTTAGGGAAGTATGATTCCTCTTGCATTCTTTACAGACTGTCCTGTTTAGACAGATTGCTGTTATATTTGCATTGTTTGCATATGTTTGCTTGTTTAATGATTGTATTTGAGGATAGGAATATTAAAGATGCAGAGGCATTTAGTAGGCAATATCAAATAATAATTTTAGTGATTTGCTACAGTAGAGAATGATAAGGTTTTGCATTGATTTATACTAACCTATCTCACGAGTTCTTGTGAGTTCTGTGTGGATGAAGTTTTTTAAGATTTAGGGAAACTGTGATATGAGAGGAATTAAGGAGACACAAAACCTCAAGCTTGCGGATGCCCAAGGCATACCTAATTAATATTTCAAGAAGTCTCAAGAATCTAAGCTTAGGGATGCCCCGGTTGGCATCCCACCTTTCTTCTTCAACAACTGTCGGTCAGTTTTGGTTGAGCTTAAGTTTTTGCTTCTTCACATGATATGTGATATCCTTGCAATGTAATTTTATTTTGCTTTGCTTGCTATTTGAACAAAATACATTAGATCTAAAATTCTTAAATGTTAGAGAGTCTTCACATAGTTACATAATTATTCGACTACTCATTGATCTTCACTTATATCTTTTGGAGTAGTTTGTCATTTGCTCTAGTGCTTCACTTGTATCTATTTAGAGCACGGCGGTGGTTTTATTTTGAAGAAACTGGTGAACTCTCATGCTTCACTTATAATATTTTGAGAGTGTTTTAATAGCATGGTAATTTGCTTTGGTTATAATTTTGGTCCTAATATGATAGGCATCCAAGAGAGATATAATAAAACTTTCATATAAAAGTGCATTAATACTATGAGAAGTTTGATTCCTTATGACTATTTTGAGATATAAAGATGGTGATATTAGAGTCATGCTAGTGGAGTAATTGTGAATTTGAGAAATACTTGCATTGAGGTTTGTGATCCCGTAGCATGCACGTATGGCGAACCGTTATGTAACGAAGTTGGTGCATGAAGTACTTATTGATTGTATTCTTTATGAGTGGCGGTCGGGGATGAGCGATGGTCTTTTCCTACCAATCTATCCCCCTAGGAGCATGCGCGCAATACTTTTTTTGGTGACAAATAGATTTTTGCAATAAGTATGTGAGTTATTTATGACTAATGTTGAGTCCACGGATTATACACACTCTTACCCTTCCACCATTGCTAGCCTCTCTAGTGCCGCGCAACCTTCGCTAGTACCATACACCCACCATATACCTTCCTCAAAATAGCCACCATACCTACCTATTATGTCATTTCCATAGTCATTCTGAGATATATTGCCATGCAACTTTCCATCGTTTCGTTTATTATGACACGTTTCATCATTGTCATATTGCTTTGCATGATCATGTAGTTGACATCGTATTTGTGGCAAAGCCATCGTTCATAATTCTTTCATACATGTCACTCTTGATTCATTGCACATCCCGGTACACCGCCGGAGGCATTCATATAGAGTCATATTTTGTTCTAAGTATCGAGTTGTAATTCTTGAGTTGTAAGTAAATAAAAATGTGATGGTCTTAATTATTAGAGCATTGTCCCAGTGAGGAAAGGATGATGGAGACTATGATTCCCCCACAATTCGGGATGAGACTCCAGACGAAAAATAAAATTAAAAAAAAGAGGCAAAAAAAGAGAAGGCCTAAAAAAAGAGAAAAAACAAAAAACAAAAAAATGAGAGAAAAAGAGAGAAGGGGCAATGCTACTATCCTTTTACCACACTTGTGCTTCAGTGTAGCACCATGATCTTCCTGATAGAGAGTCTCCTATGTTGTCACTTACATATACTAGTGGGAATTTTTCATTATATAACTTGACTTGTATATTCCAATGATGGGCTTCCTCAAATTGCCCTAGGTCTTCGTGAACAAGCGAGTTGGATGCACACGCACTTAGTTACTTTTTGAGATTTCACACACTTATAGCTCTAGTGCATCCGTTGCATGTCAATCCCTACTCACTCACATTGATATCTATTGATGAGCATCTCCATAGCGCGTTGATACGCCTAGTTAATGTGAGACTATCTCCTTCTTTTTGTCTTCTCCACAACCACCATATTCTATTCCACCTATAGTGCTATGTCCATGGCTCACGCTCATGTATTGCGTGAAAGTTGAAAAGGTTTGAGAACATCAAAAGTATGAAAAAATTGCTTGGCTTGTCATTAGGGTTGTGTATGATTTGAATATTTTGTGTGATGAAGATGGAGCATAGCCAGACTATATGGTTTTGTAGGGATAGCTTTCTTTGGCCATGTTATTTTGAGAAGACATGATTGCTTTATTAGTATGCTTGAAATATTATTGTTTTGATGTCAATATTAAACTTTTGTTTTGAATCTTATGGATCTGAACATTCATGCCACAATAAAGAAAATCACATTGATAAGTATGTTAGGTAGCATTCCACATCAAAAATATTGGCTTGTGGCTATGACCGGTCGTGACCCTTCGGCAAAAGTTGTCGGATAGGGGTACTTTTCACATTTGAAATACTGGACTATGGGGCTAACTTATTTGTACACTTTGGAAATTATGATGTGGCTCAGGGAACGTTTGGCTAGAAATCATCAAAGGCAACTATGGAAAAGGAGGAACTGGTCCACAAAGCCAATGATGCTCGTACATACCTTGGCTTCAAGGACTAGTTCCGGGGCTATTGAGAGTGTCCCAGATTAAGGGGTCCTTGGGCCACCGGCCTATCTCTCATGGCCAGATTGATGGGCCGCTCCTGATTTATTAAAGGAAGGCCGGACTACAGACGACCCCATGCTCTAGAAGGAAACCTCCGAAGACTTGGCGTATCCTCCAAGTCTAGTTAACATAATGTCAGGGACGGTTTTCTGGGACATAAAATCCCAACAAAAGACCCTTGTGTCATCACCAGCCCCAGGAGTACTGTTGCTGGTGGACACTCCCTTGATATAGAATTCCAAGCGTTTACAAGAATTTGAGTACAAGACCATAAAGGTCCATTGAGTATAACAATGATCTCTAGTGGTGGATGACGGAAGCGACTCGTGGATCTCCAACATGGATGCGACTCCATTGCCACAGGAACAGCTGACCTGACTAACTTCAATCTCACATGGCTGCTATCTCCAATTCCTAGGTTGTGTGTGTGGGGGTGTCTTTGTAGTGCTCCTCTCCAAATCATAAATCTAGCCAAGACAATAGCCAGGGAAAAGCCAGTGAGTACGTTTGAAAGTACTCACAAACATCATGAACAAAAGATATACTAAAAGCAGGCAGAATGCATGCAACAAATTGTAAACATATTCAACAATTTATATGACATGGCAAGAGTCTTAATGTAATCATGTAGAGTAATATAATTTCATAGAAACTATAGGTTAGCCTTATGATATTAGCAAAGTATGAGTAACCATGTTGTTACCGAAATTTTCAAGTCAGGTCTCAGGAGGTAGAACCATCCCGAAGGAACCCATGAGAAAAAGGTAAAAGAATGTCACAGTTGGGCGTCTTCGTGACGCCACGCAAAGGGCTTTACTTCAAATGAAATCAAAGGCTGGAATTCTAGGCGGTAGAACCGCCCGGTGAATTCCAAAAGAAAATAATATATGCGCCAGTCAGGTGTCTGAAGCGATGGCTCGAAAGGTCTTGAAAATAAATGACACAGTTGGGTGTCTGAAGCGGCGCCTTATAAAGGGCAAGGGCTTATAAGAAAATAAAAACATGAGTATTCAGGTGGTAAACCTTCCCAAACAAACTCAACACTTAATATAAGAGAAAGGGTTAGTCCATAATAACATTAGTGATAATAATCTTCCATCATAAATCATAATCAATTTCCGATTTACTTCTTTTCCTCCGAAGACCGACACTAAGACCGACACTTGACCCATCCCACACTGTAGTCCTTAACGGCAGACACGGCTATTCGAATAGGTTTTATACTTCGCATAGGTTTTACTCTTTACCCACAAGTAAAGGATTTCTTTAGTCAACCCTAAGACGTTGACTAATTCCCATCACGGCCTTTGGGTTGAAAACACACCTGACCAGCACACACCAGTCTTAACTCATTGAAGCCAGGAATCACCCAAGGCAATGGGAAGGCTTCTCACCTCCAATAGCATGGGATCACAATACTTATACCGTGCGCAACTAGGGATGCTACCCCTCTTTAGTCTCAACTGAATACACCCATGCCCCTGGACCAAGTGACATGCCTACCATGGGCAAATGGTATCTTTCACTATAGCCACTCTTTATGGTGTGTGCACGGAAAGTGGTTAACAACTTATATTACTGAACCGTACCCAACCTGCGGCAGGGACAAGTGGCAATACTGATCTTGTATGGGGGTTACCGGAAGAAGGCTTGATCTACGGTCGACTCAGGAGGTTAAGTTTCCTGCAATGGTTAGCACCATATATTTCTCCTTGGTAGTACCCAACAGGGTCATCAACTGGCATGTCCCAACATGCCCTCACTGTTCATTCTCGTCGCAACTAGATTCCTATCTCACAGTCGCTTTCACTGGTGACAGATTCTTTCCTGCATGTTAGTCAGGGCAAATATACCCTTGTGTGTCACGAGACAATAACCGCATCCACATGTGTTGAAGTTTAAATGAAACAATTCTATCAAAGAATCCTCACATGCCTAAATACCATTATGCAAATTTTTATTTGAATTATCATACACATGATCAAATTATTCTAGCAAGCAAACAACCAAACTTTCACCGTATCAAGTGTTCAAGATGCTTGCCTTGAGCATGCAGAAGGGATGAGAGCACTCCAAAAGTTTTTAAATTTTCTTCCCTCCATTTTCCATATTTTCAAAATATTGCAATTACCACATAATTTCAAAATAGTATAAAAAGTTGTTTAGAAAATTTTGAAATAAATACTAAAATAAACTATATGAAATTTGAGAGATAACAGAAAAAGAATCAAGTCATTTGGGGTTGTGGTTTAAAAACTAGTGGCAGTCAAAGTTCAGTCAAAATTCTGATTTTAAATAAAGACATAAAAAGAAAACGTTTCGACAGCGAATACGCTTTCTAGCAAAGGAGACGTACTGCACAGAATACGCTTCCACTTAAGTTAGCACGCTGTTACATGGGAGTCACTGACAATGGGCCCCGTGGACCCGCCAGTCAGGTTTGACTGGTCAACCAGCGCCTTCCCTCCTGCGATAGAGCAGAGCGAGGGCTTCGGCGATCCTCGCCGGCGAACCGCGTGTCCCTCGGGGTGCTGAGGACATGGGCATGCTCAGGACGTCGTGGAGATTCTCTGGGTACCCTCCTTGTTCACCGGAGTGGACGGAGTTGCCGACGGCGAGCTCAGCTGAAGAGCTCCGGCGGAAGTAAGTTGGGCGTTTCGCACACGGGCCATATGCAGTGGAATTTACGAGCGGGATGGATTCTTGGGTGCTCTAAGGGGCTAGTGGTGAATAAATCGAGGAGAGGGAGAGTCGGGCGGCATCGGAATGATCCGCACAGTGGCGGTGGCCGTGGCTGCCGGAGAGGAAGAAGACGGCCTCTCCCGGCCGTTTGGATTCCCGGGGTGGCTTGAAGAGGATGGGGGAGTGGTGGTGAGGATAGGACTGAGCTCAGGGCCCTTTTAATAGCCCCGGGGAGGCGGTTCCGTGGTTTCCATAGGAGCACGCATCAGCGATGGCCATTCACGGCGAACAGGAGGGCGGTTGCGAGGTAGGCATGGTCGGCGTGGTTAGGTGATGACGGTGGCTGCCCGTAGGGATGGCAGGGTGCGCTGGTTGGCTCAGAGGCGAGCCACGCGTCCTGGGCGGCGCCATCCCGAGCTGACTGCGGCGATGGCGATTACTGCGGTTTGGGAAGGTGGTAGCGGTAGGCATGGTTGGTGGAGTGGTCGGTTAGCTATGGATGAGGCCTGGTCGATGGCAATTAAGGCGAGGCGGCTCATGCGAAGACGTGGCTAAGTGGGACTCGTCGGGCGGCGCTCCTGGTCATCGTGGATGGCGGTGGCCGGTGCTAGAGGCCAAGGGAAGGCACTGGGAGACTGCAGCAGGTGCGGGTGGTCAGCTAGGGGCTGGGCGAGCCGGGGGAGGCAGCAGCTGCGATGGCAGGAGCTCGGTGCCTACGCATGCAAAACGCACGCTCTGGCCGTGCCCAGAGCATACACACAGGGTGCTCAACAAAATTCCAGGACAACTTAGAGGGCTCTGATGCAATTGGAACTTAACAGTGTCAAGAGTGTGGGCAAGATAGATCTATTGGACATGTTGGTTTGGCCATTTGAGCAATACTTCGGTGCAGTTCAGAAAGCTGCAGAATTTCTGCCATACCCACAAGGTGTTTGACAGAATGCTAGAGCCAGCTAGAAAATTATGTTGGATTTGAAACTTGGAGGATGGGTCTCTTTAGATGACAGAGATGATGGTAAGGTTAGTTTGGCAAAAAGAAAAACTTGTTAGTGCAAGTTTTACAAGAATTCGATTCTGGACCAGAAATTGAGGAGAACATTTGGTGATCTTAAAATATGCAAATGGATCTTATCTCCTGGAGTTAAGGTTTTGGTTGGAAGGACTACAAGGTGAAAAGTTTCATAATTATTGGAGCTAGGAAAATTAGGGTTGTAGTTGTAACCCTAGAATGGGACAAAATTGAAAAGATGATGTTTCACTCCAAATTTTTCAAGAGACCAAGTTAGGTTTTTGCATAAAAGTGATCTATAGGCATCACATGGCCTCTCACAATTTTTATGGGATTTTAGGAGAATTAGTCATAATAGTTATAGTGCAACAGAAGCATTTGAAGCTTTGAGAATGCTTTTAAAAGTATTATTTTGGGCAATTTTTTTATGAAAATATTTCCTAAAAAATTTAAAAAAAATTATATGGAGGCAAGAATTTTGGAAAGCAGAGAATAGAAAAGGCTCTGAAATTAATAAATAACCTAGTGTAATTCAAAAAAAATATTTCTAGACGAATTTTACTTAATAAAATTATGGTTATTTTTTTGGGGTGTTACAAACTCTACCTCCCTTAAGAAAATCTCATCCTCGAGATTTGTTAAGGGCAGAAGAACTGAATGTTTATCACTATAAATGATCATATGCGATATGCATTCATGGCAATACACTTATGACATATGCCCTACAATACAACGTAAAGGTTGCATCATATAAACAAGTGTTAGACACAACAACAACCACACTCATGTCTATCTATGGTTCGAAGGTGAGATCTACAAGGTCTTGTGGAAGGGTCCTTTGTGTCGGAGTACATTCTTCTTCTTCCAGGGGAAGTGGAGGAAGCAAGCAAAGAACATGCCCTTCCGGAGTTGGTAAGGGTGGCCCACCAATGGCGATCTGGGGATTCAGGACTGCAAGATAATGGAGATAATTTATTAGCTGCTGGGTTATATGCTCTTGGGCCATCACATACTGAATAAGATTGTCCAGAGATGGATCTCTTTCTATGCATTCGCAACGGACGTGGATTCTACTCCAGAAGTTGCGCGGCTCAGGAAATAGTAGTATTTCCTTTCACTGGCAGCGGGTACTGCGAATTGAAGACGGGTAACTGCTTCATAAGCAGCAACCTCAATGGCCATGCTTGAGGTTGGCATGGATCTCTTGATGAAGACAACATATGGAGGGCCTTGATTTAAATCCTCTGGTGGAATGTGCACAACTGCCCAGAATTTTGAGGAATCAACCGTGATCCTCAATTTGTACAACTCATATTGGGGTGGGTGGGTGGAACCAAGGATATTGCGGGTTAAATCCAACAAAACCTTAACAAAACTACTAGGGCTTGCATCTGGAGTTCTTAGGTAGGCTCCAGGGTCAGACATGGAGGATGGATGGGGAAAAGCGGTGCTCAAGTGTGGTGGTGGCTGGTGTGGTGTATGGATACGACCCCTTATAAGGTGCCCGGGTGAGGAAGCATCATGCGGTACCGATATGAATTGTGTATTGGCTATGACATAGGGTTGTCCAAGTCAAATTTCCGAACATCACTCCCCAAAAGGAATGTGACGTATTACTGTGCATGTCGGTTAGGGTGTAGTCACGTCTAGAATTTACTCTGCGACCATGCGCCAACAATTTATGATAGATCACACATAGTACCACCAAAATAATGGCACACAGGTAATTTACAAGCTTACTATGCCATGTGACTGCTACCTCGAAAATACAAGGCAATAAGGCCACTAAGATTTGACAACAATTCTGGTGGACTCTCTCCACCTCGTTGACATCTAGCCGGGCATGTCTTGCAGATGTCGAGGCTTCTCCATGAGCTTCAGTGTCGGAATTGGTCAGGGTAGGATAGGGAGCTACAGGGCTAGGATAGCAAGTGATGCCCCTTGCGGGGTGTCATGGTCACAATCCCGTCGGAGTAGGTCTCCAAGAGATGATGGAGTTCCCCGGGGGAGGCGAAGGCATTGCCTGGGTAGATAACAGGAGTAGACCTTGGGGGCTCAACTGACCTCCCAAGCAGCACTATCAAGGTGTCGGTGTCGATTGCAGCTTCACTTCTCACCGGTGTCAGGAGAGCAAGAGTCCTGCAGGTCACAATCAAATCATTGGTGACTTGATCGAATAGTGCTTCTTGGGCTCTTAGGTAGTGCACCAGATGCACTAGAGCAGGATCCGACTCATGGTCTCCGTTGGTGACTTGGGTCAGGCTACCATACCCTTCACGACTAGGGTTGTGGAAGAAAGGGCGGATGTTAACCCTTGGCGACAGATGCCGGAGATTAACTATACCCTCTCGGGCTGCAAGTTGGATGGCTTGGGGCTCGTCGAAGGTTGTCCTACCGATGAATTGGTAGGGGCATTTTGATGTGGTGCCCCTCCTGCAGATGTGCACCGTGGCCCAGAAGTGGTGGATGGCATCGCTCGTGTACTCCTGGTACACAGCATATTCTGGAGGTTCTTCTATGCCAAAAACACGATGGGTGAGATTGGCGAGGATGGCTACAAAATCTCCAAGCTTGGATGCGGTGGTCTCCTTGCGAACGATGGGACCAGACATCTTGGTGGTTTGGCATATTAGGTTGCGAGTGAAGGCTGTGATGTGCTGAGTTGGGAAAAGGCTTCCTTTATAAGCCAGCGGAGTCTTCGATTGCACGCTTGTGGATGGGACAAGTCAGATGTCGGCCACAGGTGCACGACCTATGGGTTAGGATGATAGGTTGGGCACCAACTGTCCAAAAGATGTCGGCTGACCACTGTGTGGTTATCCGATAGGATGAGCTTGACTGTGGACAAGAAAGGATGTGGATGGTGTGGAAACCTAGGGATAGTGACCAGGCTAATATAGGATTAGCCATTGGTCAGCCTGGCTCTGATACCAAGTTTGTCGGGGCCGGTTCTCCTGTACATAAATTCCCAGCAAAAGACCCTTGTGTTATCACCAGCCCCAGGATTACTGTTGCTGGTGGACACTTTCTTGATACGGAATTCCAAGCTGTTACAAGAATTTCAGTACAAGACTATAAAGGTCCATTGAGTATAACAGTGATCTCTAGTGGTGGATGGCAGAAGCGACTCGTGGATCTCCAACGTGGATGGGACTCCATTCCCACAGAAACAACTGACCTGGCTAACTTCTATCTCACGTGGCTGCTATCTCCAATTCCTAGGTTGCTGGGGGGTGTCTTCGTGGTGCTCCTCTCCGAATCATAAATCTGGCCAAGAAAATAGCCAGGAAAAAGCTAATGAGTATGTTTGAATTTACTCGCAAACATCATGAACAAAAGATATACTAAAAGCAGGCAGAATGCATGCAACAAATTTTAAACATATTCAACAATTTATATGACATGGCAAGAGTCTTAATGTAATCATGTAGAGTAATATATTTGCATAGAAACTACATGTTAGCCTTGTGATATTAGCAAAGCATAAGTAGTTATGTTGTTAACGAAATTTTAAAGCCGGGTCTCAGGAGGTAGAAATTTCCCGAAGGAATCGAAAAGAAAAAGGTAAAAGAATGCCACAGTTGGGCGTCTTCGTGACACCACACAAATGGCTTTACTTCAAATGAAATCAAAGGCAAAGGGAATTCTAGGCGGTAGAACCGCCTGGTGAATTCAAAAAGAAAATAATATATGCGCCAGTCGGGTGTCTGAAGCGACGCCTCGAAAGGTCTTGAAAATAAATGCCACAGTCGGGTGTCTGAAGCGACGCCTCATAAAGGGCTTATAAGAAAATAAATACACGAGGATCCAGGTGGTAAAACCCTACCAAAGGTACTCAACATTTAATATAAGAGAAATGGTTAGTCCATAACAACATTAGTGATAATAATCTTCCATCATAAATCATAATCAATTTCCGATTTACTTCTTTTCCTTCGAAGACCGACACTTGACCCATTCCAGGCTAAAGTCCTTGACCACAGACATGGCTATTCAAATAGGTTTTATACTTTGCAGAGGTTTACTCTTTACACACAAGTAAAGGATTTCTTTAGTCAACCCCGAGACACTGACTAATTCCCATTATGGCCTTTGGGTTGAAAACACACCCGACCAGCACACACCAGTCTTAATTCACTGAAGCGAGGAATCACCCAAGGCAATGATAGAGTAAAACTCTCTGAGTGGAAAGGCATCTCACCTCCAATAGCATGGGATCACAATACTTATAACACACACAACTAGGGGTGCTACCCCTCTTCAGTCTCAACTGAAGACACCCATGCCCCCGGACCAAGTGACATGCCTACCATGGGCCAATGGTATCTTTCACTATGGCCTCTTTGTAAGGTGTGTGCACGGAAAGGGGTTAACAACTTACTAAACCGTACCCTACCTATGGTAGGGACAAGTGGCAGCACTGATCCAGTGTGGTGGGGGTTACCGGAACAATTATCAATCTACGGTCGACTCAGGAGGTTAAGTTTCCTGCAGTGGTTAGCACCATATATTTCTCCTTGGTAGTACCCAACAGGGTCACCACGTGGCATGTCCCAACATGCCCTCACTGTTCATTCTCGTCACAATGAGATTCCTGTCTCACGGTCACTTTCACTAGTGACAAATTCTTTCTTGCATGTTAGCAGAGCAAATATAGCCATGTGTGTCACAAGACAAAAGCCACATCCACATGTGTTCAAGTTTAAAAGAAACAATTGTATCAAAGAATCCTCACATGCCTAAATATCATTACGCAAATTTTTATTTGAATTATCATACACATGATCAAATTATTCTAGCAAGCAAACAACCAAACTTTCACCATATCAAGTGTTCAAGATGCTTACCTTGAGCATGCATAAGGGTTGAGTGCACTCCAAAAGTTCGGAAATTTCTCTTCCCTCCATTTTTTTATTTTCAAAATATTGTAATTACCACATAATTTCAAAATAGCACAAAAAAGTTATTTGGAAATTTTTGAAATAAATACTAAAATAAACTAGATGAAATTTGAGAGATAACCGAAAAAATCAAGTCATTTGGAGTTGTGGTTTAAAAACTAGAGGTAGTCAAAGTTTAGTCAAAATTCTGATTTTAAATAAAAACATAAAAATAAAATGTTTATGCAGCGAATACGCTTTCTAGGAGAGGAGACGTACTGCGCAGAATACGCTTCCACTTAAGTCAGCGCGTGTAGACATGGGAGTCACTGACAGTGCCCCCACGGGCCCGTCAGTCAGGTTTGACTGGTCAGCCTACGCCTTCCCTCCCGTGACAGAGCAGAGTGAGGGCTCTAGCGATCCTCGCCGGCGAACGGCAGCGCCCCTCGGGGTGCAGAGCACATGTGCGTGCTCGGGACATGGTGGCAATCCTCTGGGTACCCTCCTTGGTCGCTGGAGTGGAAGAAGTTGCCGGCGGCAAGCTTAGCCGAAGAGCTCCAGCGGAAGCAAGTTGGGCGTTTCGCCCACGGGCCATCTCCGATGGAATTGACGAGCGGGATGGATTCGTGGGTGCTCCAGGGAGGTAGTGGTGAAGAAATCGAGGAGAAGGAGGGTCGGGCGGCGTCGAAATCATCCGGACAGTGGCGGTGGCCGTAGCTGCTGGAGAGGAAGAAGACGGCCTCTCCTGGCCGTTTGGCTTCCCGGGGTAGCTTGCAGAGGATGGGGGAGTGGTGGTGAGGGTAGGAGTGAGCTCGGGGCCCTTCTTATAGCGTTGGGGAGGCGGTTCCGTGGTTTCCATAGGAGCACGAGTCGACGGAGGCCATTCATGGTGAACAGGCGGGCGGCGGCAAGGTAGGTGTGGCCGGCGCGGTTAGGTGCGGACGGTGGCCGCCCACAGAGATGGCAGGGTGCACTGGTCGCCTCAGAGGCGAGCATGCTGGGTGGTGCCGTCCCGAGCTGACTGCAGCAGCGGCGGTTACTCCGGTTTGGGGAGGTGGCAGCGGTCGGCATGGTTGGTGGAGTAGTCGGTCAGCTGTGGATGAGGTCTAGCCGGTGGCAATTAAGGCGAGGCAGTTCTGGCGGAGACGTGGCTGAGCGGGACTAGTCGGGCAGCGCTCCTGGTTGTCGTGGACGGCGGTGCCCGGAGCTAGAGTCCAAGGGAAGGTGCATGGAGACAGCAGCATGCGCGGGTGGTCAGCTAGGGGGTGGGCGAGCCAGAGGAGGCAGTAGATGCGTCGGCAAGAGCTCGATGTCGACACCTTCAAAACGCGCGCTCTCGCCTTGCCTAGAGCACACACACAGGGTGCTCGATGATACGTCCATTTTGCATCATGTTCTCCTACTGTTATTTATAGTATTTTTATGCATAGTAATGCTTTATGAGTAATTCCAATGCGTTTTCTCTCATAACATGAAAGGTTTACACAAAGAGGGAGAATACAACAGCTGGAATTCTAGACCTGAAAAAGCTATGTCAAGACAGCTATTCTGCACATCTCCAAATAAGCTAAAAATTTACGGAGAATTATTTTGGAATATATGAATAGTACTGGAGCAAATAACTACTCGAGGGGGGCCACCTGGTGACCACAAGACACCAGGGCGCGCCAGTCCCCCAGGCGCACCCTAGTGGGTTGTGGCTATCCTAGCCCACCTCCGGTGCCCATCTTCTGGTACCTAGAAAAATCATAAAGAAGAGGACTTTGGGGACGGAGGGCCGTCGCTTGGAGGCGAAACTTTGGTAGGAGCACTTTTGCCCTTCGGCGAAGTGATTCCGCCAGGGGCACTTCCCTCCCGGAGGGGGAAATCGAAGCCATCATCATCACCAACAACCCTCTCACCCTTGGGAGGCCAATCTTCATCAACATGTTCAACAACACCATCTTGTCTCAAACCCTAGTTAATCTCTTGTGTTTAATCTTGTACTGGTACCTCAGATTGGTACCTGTGGGTGACTAGTAGTGTTGATTACATCTTGTAGTTGATTACTATATGGTTTATTTGGTGGAGGATTATATGTTTAGATCCATTATGCTATTTAATATCCCTCTGATCTTGAGCATGAATATCACTTGTGAGTAGCTACTTTTGTTCTTTAGGTCACGGGAGAAGTCATGTTGCAAGTAATCATGTGAACTTGATATGTGTTTGATATTTTGATGATATGTATGTTGTGATTCCCTTAGTGGTGTCATGTTAACATCGACTACATGGCACTTCACCATCTTTGGGCTCAAGGGAATGCATTGTGGAGTAGTTATTAGATGATGGAGTGACAGAAGCTTAAACCTTAATTTATGCGCTACGTCGTAAGGGACCGGTTTGGATCCAAATGTTTAATGCTATGGCTAGATTTTATCTTAGTACCTTTCTCATAGTTGCGGATGTTTGCGAGGGGGTTAATCGTAAGTGGGAGGCTTGTTCAAGTAAGAACAACAGCCAAGCACCGGTCCACGCACATATAAAATTATCAAAGTAGCGAACGGGAATCAAACCAACATGATGAAAGTGACTAGATGAAATTCCCGTGTGTCCTCAAGAACACTTTTCTTATTATAAGAGACTGTTTTGGCCGATCCTTTACCACAAAAGGATTGGGATACCTTTCTGCACTTTATTTACCATTACCGTTACTTGTCCGTTACAAATTATCTTGCTATCAAACTACCTGTTACCGATTATTTTATCACTTGCAGAAAATACCTTGCTGAAAACCACTTGTCATTTCCTTCTGCTCCTCGTTGGGCTCGACACTCTTACTTATCGAAAGGACTACGATTGATCCCCTATACTTGTGGGTCATCAAGATTTTTCTGGCGCTGTTGTCGGGGAGTGAATTTCTCTTGGTAAGTGGAATTTGATAAGGAAAAACTATTACTACGTGCTGAAATTTATTGTCACTTGCTACTATGGAAAACCATTGTTTGAGGGTTTGTTTGGGGTAACTTCACCTTGACCGGAAGCACAACTAGTTGCCCCTCAACCTACTGCACCTACTGAAAATTTTGGTTATGAAATTCCTTCGGGTATGATAGAACAACTGCTAGCTAATCCTTATGCAGGAGATGGAACAGAACATCTCGATATGCATCTGATACATGTGGATGAAATTTGTGGATTATTTAAGCTTGCAGGTTTCCTTGGAGATTAATTTAAGAAGAAGTTTTTCCCTTTATATTTGAAGGGAAAAGCATTGACATGGTAGCTATGCGATGATATTGGATCTTGGAACTCGAATCGATTGAAGTTGGGATTTCACCAAAACAACATCCTATGCATCTATGTAACATCCCAATTTTCAATTTGGGTGTTATACATAGATCATTCATATGCATATCATATTTTAATGCATTTGGTTGTGATCCAAGAAATCTTAAGCAACTCAAGGACCCAAGGAGAGAGTTGGGGGTTTCATTGAAAATTTCATTTTTGAATTTATTCAAATTTGAAAAGTGGATCAATTTGATTTAAAAAAATTCTTTCCAATTATTTCAATTCAATAAAAATAAATGAGAGAAGATATAATGACTTCTTCAAAACAAAGGAGAAATATTGGAAAAGAAATTTTGAATTCAAATTATTTTATTTGAATTTTATTTGAATTAGAGAAAAACATCCATTCTTAAAAATTGCATTTCGTCCAGAAAAATGTTCATCTTGTCCCAAATATTAGGTCGAGATGGTGAAAATTGTTTCTGGAATTTTAGGACTTCTATTTTTATTTTTCCAGGATTTTTTTTTGCGGCAACGATTTAAAAATAAGTTTCCTGGGCCGGCCCAGCTCGCGCCGCCGCCTTCCTTGACCGCTCGGGAGGAATCCCGCCGCCGCCTGGAGAGTCCGACCCGGACTCTTGTTCTGGCGCCCCCTCACCCAAGTCACCGCCCCGACCCCCCTATTAAATACCCCCGCCCCCGCCGCCCTCCCC
>NC_041383.1:377647318-377676901 GCF_002162155.2 Triticum dicoccoides | reverse complement strand
GCCGCTGCCTGCCGCCGCCCGCGCCGCCGCCGCCGCCGCATCGCCTCGTCTCGCCCCGCCAAACCCTGTTGGAGCCGCCGCTCACCACCGCTCGCCGCTGCCCCATCATTGACCGATTCGTCTGAACCGGTATAAACCGTCCCGGTTCGCCGGTCTTTTTCAGTTTTTTCGGTTTACTATTAGATCAGTTCATTTTTTTATTCGCTAGTTTAATTAACAAAAGTTCACTCGATTAGCCTCTGTAATGAATGATTTTGTTTGTTAGTTTCTGTTAGCAGAGGTTCGTCCGATATATTTTTGCTTTTTCTGTTTATTTTCGGCCAGGGACTTATCCGTGAATAGTTTATCGTGATTTAGCCCCTGATTTTAAACTAGCGTAACTTTTAGCTCATTTATCCAAATTAGATGAAACCAACGCCTAAATCTTCATAACGATCCCCTATTTCCAGTAAACCAACTTGAACATGATTTTGACAATTTAAAATTTGAGATTAGTACAGATTAGTATTTGATCTTGTTTCATTTGTACTTGAGTTTCATAGCTCCGTTTGAGTTTGATTCATTTTGCAAATCGTAGCTAAACACATGTACCTACTGTTAAGATCTAATTCACATGAAAATAATGCTGCTATGTTTTGTTTTCTGTTTAGTTTAGTCGTTTGCTTGTTTCGAGTTTTATTTGGATCTTTTCTCAATTTCTCTTTGTTTCGTTTGATTGATTGTTTATGTACGCTACTGTTTGTCTATGCTAGATTACCCGGAGTGCGAAGCTTGTTACTACGAATCTCTAGAGTTTGCAGATCGTCAGCAAGGCAAGTTACACTTTGATCATACTCTTCTATACCCAGTTTTTACTATGCATTAGTATTGCCCCTCAAATATTTGCATGAGTAGGATTGGGAACATGTGGTTTGGTTGTAGTACTTGAGGTAGGAACCTAATACCTTTTGATCACCCCGGGAATATAAGTTATGCTCAATTATTGCTTAGTCATGCTCGTAGACGGGGATTGGATCGTGATACACATGGAAGTTGTGAGAGTTATTAATCTTGGATAACATTAAGGTGGCAACTTTAATACACATCTGGGTGGATTGGTTGGGGCACCTGGAGAATCCAGTGTTTGTCTGTTTGGGTAATCACGGAGTACCCGTGTGATTTTTCCTCGGTTCGCCATCCAGGCTCAAAGGGATCATATGATATTTCATGCCTAGAAACTTCCGTCTGCAGCCACAAGCCATTATGGGCTCTTGTATGAGTTCTCGAAGAGGTGGACTAGCAGATGTAGGGGAAAGTAGGTGTACGGGTCTGCCTGGAGTAGAGAGTTAATGCTTCAGAAAGACTGTGTCTAGATCTTCTGATTATGGATGCGGTCGAGTCTTATGGGGAAAAGTGTGCAACCCCTGCAGAGTGTACAAACTAATCATGGTTAGCCGTGTCCCCGGTTATGGACATCTTGAGTATCTGGAATTGGATATTATTGTTGATCTCATCACTCTTTAAATTAATTGAATTGGGTTTAATGATGATACTTGTTTAATTGGGATTTGAGTTGGAGGAACCTTCTCAAATATTGGAACAACTTGGGAGTAGTAAATACATTTATTCCGTTGTTGTAGGGAAAAACTATCTTTATGCAAAACCTTAAACATAGAGCCTCCACCAGCCAAATATTGCATTTAGATGTTGTTCTTGCATTCATTCACTTTGTAGTGTAACTCTGCCAACATATTCAATATGCTGACATACACGGCTGCAACGTCTCATGTTGCAGACTTCTCAGACGATGAATAAGGTGCGATAGGTTGTTGTCATGCACTCAGCTATGCCATTGGAGTTGATGGACACATTTACCTTCGAAGCTTCCACGGTTATTTAGTTTAGATGGCCTTCAGCCATATTATTTTTGTAATCATACTCTATATGAGGACCTCGATGTAATAAGTGTGTGATTGAACTCTATTATAATTCCTCGAGCACTGTGTGTGTCAGCATTACCGATCCAGGGATGACACTTAAGCACAGATACTTCGGTCCATTGGGATTGTGGTCGCTACAATCTAGTTCATCGTGATCAGAATTATATATATATAATTTTTGGCCTCATGAAGGAGAAAGTATCGCTCTAGCTTGGGGAGGTTTAAGTCAATGTTATATTCATGCCCCAACCATGAGCTCACGAGAGAAATTATTATTTAGAACTTTTATGCTCGGCTTCTCGTGATGATCAATCCATGCTCGATACTTCTTGTACCGGTTCTTTTATGAGAAGCCTATTGAATTCAGGTGGGATCTTTTAGAAAGAATTAAATGCAACTCTGAAGATTGGGAACTCGACGAAGGTAAAGAGTCAGGTATTAAGCTTGAGTTTGATTATGTTAAATCTTTTACGAATACCGATGGTTTTCACAAGTTTAGCACTAAATATGGACTTGACTCTGAGATGGTAGCCTATTTTTGTGAATCTTTTGGTACTCATTTTGATCTCCATAAGGAGAAGTGGTTCAAATGTCATCCCCCTATTAAATAAGAAATTAAAGAACCAGTTAAAGTTAAAGATGAAACTATCATTTATAATGTTGATCCAGTTGTGCCTACTGCTTATATTGAAAACCCACCTTTCCCTGTTAGGTTAATGGAACATGCTAAGGTATCAACCGTGGTTCGCAAAAGTAATATTAAAGCACCTAAACCCTCTGAACAAATCAAAGTAGAACCTAGTGTTGCTATGGTTAAAGATCTCCTAGTAGAAAATATTGATGGACGTGTTATTTATTTCTGTGATGAAGCTGCTAGAATTGCCAAACCCGATGAAAAAGATTAACATAGACCTATTGTTGGCATGCCTATTGTCTCAGTTAAGATAGGAGATCACTGTTATCATGGTTTATGTGACTTAGGTGCTAGCGTGAGTGATATTCCTTTTACCTTATACCAAGAAATTATGAATGACATAACACCTGCTGAAATAGAAGACATGGATGTTACTATTAAACTTGCTAATAGAGACACCATCACACCACTTGGGATTGTTAGAGATATTGAAGTCTTGTGTGGGAAAATAGAATACCCTACTGATTTTCTAGTTCTTGGTTCCCCACAAAATGAATTTTGTCCCATTATTTTTGGCAGACTGTTAATGCTAATGCTAAAATAGATTGTGAGAAACAAATTGTTAGTGTTAGCTTTGGTGATGAGTCTCATGATTTTAATTTCTCCAAGTTTAGTAGACAACCTCATAAGAAAGAATTACCTAGTAAGGATGAAATAATTGGTCTTGCTTCTATTGTTGTGCCTCCTACTAATCATTTAGAACAATATTTGCTAGACCATGAAAATGATATGCACTTGCATGAAAGAAATGGAATAGATAAGGTATTCTTTGAACAACAACCTCTCCTTAAACACAATTTGCCTATTGAAACTCTAGGAGGTCCTCGTCCACCTAAAGGTGATCCTGTGTTTGAATTAAAACAATTGCCAGACACTTTGAAGTATGCTTATCTTGATGAGAAAAAGATATATACTGTTATAATTAGTGCTAACCTTTCAGAACATGAAGAAGAAAGATTATTGAAAATTCTGAAGAAGCACCATGCCGCTATTGAATATACTCTTGATGATCTTAAGGGCATTAGTCCTACCGTATGTCAGCACAAGATTAATATGGAGCCTAATGCTAAACCTGTTGTTGATCACCAACGACGTTTGAATCCTAAGATGAAATAAGTGGTAAGAACTGAAATACTAAAGCTTCTGGAAGTAGGTATAATCTATCCCATAGCTGATAGTAGATGGGTAAGTCATGTTCATTGTGTCCCTAAGAAAGGAGGTATTACTGTTGTTCCTAATGATAAAAATGAACTTATTCCACAAAGAATTGTTACTGGCTATAGAATGGTAACTGATTTTAGAAAATTAAATAAAGCTACTAGAAAAGATCATTACCCTCTGCCTTTTATTGATCAAATGCCAGAAAGATTGTCTAAGCATACACACTTTTGTTTTCTTGATGGAAATTCTAAATTTTCTCAAATACCTGTTTCGCAACCTGATCAAGAAAAACCACCTTTACTTGTCCTTTTGGAACTTATGCTTATAGACGTATGCCTTTTGGTTTATGCAATGCATCTGCTACCTTTCAAAGATGTATGACTGTTATATTCTCTATTTTTGTGAAAAGATTGTTGAGGTTTTCATGGATGATTTCTCCACTTACGAAACTTCTTTTGATGATTGCTTAAGCAACCTTGATCGAATTTGCAGAGATGTGAACAAACTAATCTTGTCTTGAATTGGGAGAAGTGTCACTTTATGGCTATTGAAGGTATTTTCTTGGGGCATAAAATTTCTAGATGAGGTATTGAAGTGGATAAAGCTAAAGCTGATGCAATTGAGAAAATGTCATGTCCTAAAGATATTAAAGGTGTTCGTAGTTTCCTTGGTCATGCTGGTTTCCATAGGAGGTTTATTAAAGATATATCTAAAATTCCTAGGCCTCTTACAAATCTTTTGCAAAAGGATGTTCCATTTGTTTTTGATGATTACTATGTAGAAACCTTCAAAACACTTAAGAAAGCCTTAACTTTCGCACCTATAGTTCAACCACCTGATTGGAATTCGCCTTTTGAGATTATGTGTGATGCTAGTGATTATGCTATTGGTGCCGTTCTAGGACAAAGAGTTGATAAGAAATTAAATGTCATTCATTATGCTAGCAAAACTCTAGACAGTGCCCAAAGAAATTATGCTACTACTGAAAAAGATAGCAGTTGTGTTTGCTTGTGATAAATTCAGATCTTACATTATTGACTCCAAAGTAATTGTTCACACTGATCATGCTGCTAAAATATCTTATGGAAAATAAAGATGCTAGACCTAGACTCATTAGGTGGGTTCTCCTGCTACAAGAATTTGATTTACATATCACTGATAGGATAGGAGCTGAGAACCCCGTAGCTGATAACTTGTCTATGTTAGAAATATTCTTAATGACCCACTACCTATTAATGATAGTTTTCCTGATGAACAACTAGCTGCTATAAATGTTTCTTAGAATACTCCTTGGTATGCTGACTATGCTAACTATATTGTTGCTAAATTTATACCACCTAGTTTCACATACCAACAAAAGAAAAATACTTCTATGATTTAAGACATTACTTTTGGGATGACCCACATCTTTATAAAGAAGGAGTAGATGGTATTATTAGATGTTGTGTACCTAAGAATGAACAGGAACAAATCCTACGAAAATGTCACTCCGAAGCTTATGGAGGACATCATGCAAGAGATAGAACTGCTCACATGGTATTGCAATCTGGTTTTTATTGGCCTACTCTCTTAGGATGCTTGTAAGTTTGTTTTATCTTGTGATGAATGTCAAAGGATAGGTAATATTGGTAAGCGTCAGGAAATGCCTATGAACTATTCACTTGTTGGTGAACCATTTGATGTTTGGGGTTTTGATTATATGGGACCTTTTCCTTCCTCTAATGGGAATACACATATTTTAGTTGCTGTGGATTATGTCACTAAGTGGGTAGAAGATATTCCAACTAGTAGTGCTAACCATAACACTTCCATTAAGCTGCTTAAAGAAGTTATTTTCCCAAGGTTTGGAGTCCCTAGATATTTAATGATTGATGGTGGTTCACACTTTATTCATGGTGCTTTCGGTAAATGCTTGCTAAATATGATGTTAACCATAGAATTGCTTCACCCTATCATCCTCAATCTAGTGGTCAAGTTGAACTTAGCAATATAGAAATAAAATTAATATTACAAAAACTGTCAATAGGTCCCGAAGGAATTGGTCTAAGAAATTAGATGATGCACTTTGGGCCTACCGAACAACTTATAAAAATCCTATGGGTATGTCTCCATCTAAAATGGTTTATGGAAAGGCTTGTCATTTGCCTCTTGAGTTAGAACATAAAGCTTATTGGGCAATTAAGGAACTCAATTATGATTTCAAACTTGCCGGTGAAAAGAGGTTATTTGATATTAGCTCACTAGATGAATGGAGAACCCAAGCTTATGAGAATGCAAAACTATTCAAAGAATAAGTTAAAAGGTGGCATGCCAAAAGAATCCAAAAGCGGGAATTCAAAGTTGGTGAATATGTTCTTTTGTACAACTCTCGTTTTAGATTTTTTGCAGGAAAACTTCTCTCCAAATGGGAAGGACCTTATATAACGAAGAGGTTTATCGTTCTGGAGCCATTAAGATCAATAAAGCCGAAGGCACTAATCCAAAGGTGGTTAATGGGCAAAGAATTAAGCACTATATCTCAGGTACGCCTATTAATGTTGAAACTAATATTATCCGAACCATGACACCAGAGGAACACATAAAAGAAACCTTCCAGAATACTCCAGAACCCTGAAAAAATAAAAGGGAAAATTTTATTTTTGCCACTCTAGATTTTGCAAATTTTCCTTATGCCACTCTAGATTTTGACATTTCACTTTTGCCACTCTTAGTTTTTGACAATTATCACAATTGCCATTCCCATGGCAAAAGCAAAATTTCAGATTGGCAATTGTGATAATTGTCAAAATCCAAGAGTGGCAAAAATAAAATAAAATGCCACAAAATGGCAATTGTGATAATTGTCAAAAATTAAGAGTGGAAAAAGTGAAATGTTAAATTCTAGATTGGCATAAGGAAAATTGGCAAAATATAGAGTGTCAAAAACAAAATTTTCTCAGAAAAAGGAGGTACGTGATACTGTAAGTAAACGGACTCCGAAAAATCCACAAAAATACTTTCTGTCAGTTTTGGAATATTAGAAAAATTAGAAAAATAAGAAACAACCAGGAAGGCAACCAAGGTGAGCACGATACACCAGGGCGTGTCTGCCTTCCCTTGCGCGCCCTGGTGGGTTATGCCTCCCTCGGGAAGCTTCCGGACTCCGTCTTCCTTCCGTATTGCTTGTTTCCCCAGATAAAAAATCTTTATATTCCCCCCGAACTTATGGACCGTCGTATCACGAAGAAATCCTCTGTTCTTGTTTCATGTTGTTTCTCTGACAAGTCTGAAAAATATGTCGTCTCAAGACTCGGAGGGAGAGAGCTATGTCTCCCACTATGTTGTGGATCCAAAGATCTTCTAGGAGATTTATCCCTACCTATGGTCCACCGAAGAAGAAGAAGAAACCTATCCGGAGGAGGCGGAGGATGCATCCTTAGATGAAGAGGAAGCCCCGCTACCTCAACCTGGAGTTCTTCACACAGAGCCAAGAAGCAAAACTCCCCCAACACAGCAAACAAAATTAAAACCCAATCTATCCCTCCTCGTTTCCTGCAGGAAAGCAAGGCATCATTATGCAAGAAGATATTAAGGCTTGAGCTGGAGAATGAGGATCCAAGGAATGTTAATTTTAGCCTCTGACGCAAGCTAGATAAGCTCGCTACTACTTCTACACCAACACCATCATCACCTTCACCACCAATGGAGATTTGAATACATGGTATGGGCACTCCCCTTGGCTTGTTCCAAGCTTGGGGGAGGTGCCCCAGTATCGTATCACCATCACTTTTATCGCATTTATCTTTCTTGATTGAAACAAGAGTTAGCATGGTCTATTTTTGAGTCTTAGTTTCATGATCTATCTATCTATGTAATCAAGTGGGAGTTATATAATAAAGTTTAGTTTGAGTTTTGATTCTTTACTTTTTGTTTCAATCAAAACAAAAGAAAAATAATGCAAAAGATCATATGCTAATCTTATGTTAAGTAATGACATCACATAAGGAAAAGTACAAGTGGTAAAATTGGTTGAAAGTTGATAAACATAGCATTGGTCAATGATGCAATTCATGAAAGAATTAATAAGGGAAGAGAAGATTCACATGCAAATACACTATCTTGGACATCTTTTATGATTGTGAGCCCCCATCAAATATTATATGCCAAAATTGGTGACGTTTGACAAGGAAGACAACGTAATGATTTATATTTGTTCATATTCACATAGAAGTTATATTGTCATAGATCCTTCAACATGTGGTGCTTGCTCAATATCTTTGCTAGCCAAACATCCGCACTAAGTAGAGATACTACTTGTGCATCCAAAAACCTTAAACCCAAAATCTTGTTTTGAGAGTCCACCATACCTACCTATGGATTGAGTAAGATCCTTCAAGTAAGTTGTCATCGGTGCAAAAAGGCAATAAAAATTGCTTCTAAATGTGTTTGATCATTTAGGGCAAGAGAAAATTGAGCATTGTACGAACTTGTGATGGCAAAGTAATAAAAGAAACAGACTGCATAATAAAGGTTGCTATCATAAGGGGTAATATAACGTGACGTTCTTTTGCAATAAGGGATTGAGCATACAAACCAAAAAACGCATGACAACCTCTGCTTCCCTCTGCGAAGGGCCTATCTTTTACTTTATGTATTTACTTCTCATGCAAGAGTCAAAGTAGTCTTCCCTATTCCTTTTTATTTTCTCTTTTTGCAAGCATCATGTAGTGGGGAAAGATCTAGGCACATATACCCAGTTGGATATCAGTGGGCATGAGTTATTATTGTTGACATCACCCTTGAGGTGAATAAGTTGGGAGGAAAAACTATAAGCCCCTATCTTTCTGTGTGTCCGATTGAAACTTTTTGCTCATGTGTATGAGGTGAGTGTTAGAAATCATAGAAGACTAAATAATGGTTGAGTATCTAGACTTGCCAAAAGGCTCCGATACGAGACCCTTCCTGAAAATATGATGAATTGTAGTTGCAAAGTTGACTGAGAACATAGTTTGTTGGTTTTCAATAGAGTTTATGCTTTTACTTCGATGTTGTGATGAATTGTTACTTATTCCTGAGAAGTTATATGATAACGTTATGTGGTAAAGTTTTATGATAAAGTTTGTCGCTGTTATAATAATAAGCATGATGCTACTATGTTCCTATTTTGTTTTTATCGACACCTCTCTTTCTAAGCATATGGGCATGTTTTTCGATATCAGTTTTTCACTTGAGGACAAGCTAGGTCTAAGCTTAAGGGAGTTGATACGTCCATTTTGCATCATGTTTTCCTGCTGTTATTTATAATGTTTTTATGCATAATAATGCTTTTTTGGAGTAGTTCTAATGTCTTTCCTCTCATAATATGCAAGGTTCACACAAAGAGGGAGAATACCGGCAGCTGGAATTCTGGACCTGAAAAAGCTATGCCAGGCTACCTATTCTGCGCAACTCCAAATGAGCTGAAACTTCACGAGGAATTTTTATGGAATAAATAAGAATTATTGGAGCAAATAACTACTAGAGGGGGCTCACCAGGTGGGCACAACCCACCTGGGCGCCCCAGGGACCCCGGGCGCGCCCTGGGTGGTTGTGCCTTCCTCGGCCCACCTCTGGTGCCCATCTTCTGGTATAGAAGTCATTTGACCAAGAAAAAAATGAGGGGAGGACTTTTGGGATGAAGCAGCCATCTCGAGACGGAACTTGGGCAGGAGCACTTTTACCCTCCGGCCGAGCGATTTCGCCGGGAGAACTTCTCTCCCGTAGGGGGAAATTATCATCATCACCACCAACAACAACTCTCCCATCTTGGGGAGGGCAATCTCCATCAACATCTTCAACAACACCATCTCCTCTCAAACCCTAGTTCATCTCTTGTGGTCAATCTTTGTATCGAAACTATAGATTGGTACTTGTGGGTGACTAGTTGTGTTGATTACATCTTGTAGTTGATTAGTATATGGTTTTTCAGTGGAAGATTATATGTTCAGATTGATTATGCTATTTAATACCCCTCTGATCATGAGCATAATTATCATTTGTGAGTAGTCACTTTTGTTCTTGAAGACACGGGAGAAATCTTGTTGCAAGTAATCATGTGAACTTGATATGTGTTCAATATTTTGATGGTATGTATGTTGTGATTCCCTTTGCGGTGTCATGTGAACGTCGACTACATGAAACTTCACCATACTTGGGCCTAAGGGAATGCATTGTGGAGTATTTATTAGATGATGGGTTGCAAGAGTGACGGAAGCTTAAACCCTAGTTTATGCGCTATTCTGTAAGGGACTGATTTGGATAGCAAAGTTTAATGCTATGGTTAGATTTATTCTCAATACTTTTCTCGTAGTTGCGGATGCTTGCGAGGGGGTTAATCGTAAGTAGGAGGTTTGTTCAAGTAAGAACAACAACCAAGCACCGGTCCACCCACATATCAAATTATCAAAGTAGTGAACACAAATCAAACCAACATGTTTTCCTACTGTTATTTATAGTGTCTTTATTCATAATAATGCTTTATGGAGTAATTCTAGTGCATTTTCTCTCATAATATGCAAGATTTACACAAAGAGGGAGAATACTGGCAGCTGGAAATCTGGACCTGAAAAAGCTACTGCAAGACACCTATTCTACACATCTCCAAATAAGCTGAAAATTTATGGAGAATTATTTTGGAATATATGAAAAATACTAGAGCAAATAACTATGGGAGGGGGGCACCTGGGGACCACAAGACACCAGGGCGCGCCAAGCCCCCCAAGTGCGCCCTGGTGGGTTGTAGCCAGCCCAGCCCACCTTTGGTGCCCATCTTCTGGTATATAAGTCATTTTGACCTAGAAAAAATAAAGAAGAGGACTTTGGGGACAGAGCGCCACCATCTCGAGGTGGAACTTGGGCAGGAGCACTTTTGCCCTCCGGCAGAGCGATTCCGCCGGGGGAACTTCCCTCTCGGAGGGGGAAATCTAAACCATCGTCATCACCAACAACCCTATCATCTTTGTGAGGCCAATCTTCATCAACTTCTTCAACAACATTATCTCCTCTCAAACCCTAGTTAATCTCTTGTGTTCAATCTTTGTACCGGAACCTCAGATTGGTACGTGTGGGTGACTAGTAGTGTTGATTACTGTATGGTTTATTTGGTGGAGGATTATATGTTCATATCCATTATGCTATTTAATATCCCTCTGATCTTGAGCATGAATATCATTTGTGAGTAGTTTCTTTTGTTCTTGACGTCACGAGAGAAGTCATGTTGCGAGTAATCATGTGAACTTGATATGTGTTTGATATTTTGATGATATGTATGTTGTGATTCCCTTAGTGGTGTCATGTGAACGTCGACTACATGGCACTTCACCATCTTTGGGCCTAAGGGAATGCACTATGGAGTAGTTATTAGATGATGGGTTGCTAGAGTGATAGAAGCTTAAAACCTAGTTTATGCGCTACTTCATAAGGGACCGCTTTGGATCCAAATGTTTAATGCTATGGTTAGATTTTCTCTTAATACTTCTCTCGTAGTTGCGGATGCTTGCGAGGGGGTTAATCATAAGTCAGAGGCTTGTCCAAGTAAGAACAGCAGCCAAGCACCGGTCTACGCACATATCAAATTATCAAAGTAGCAATGTGAATCAAACCTACATGATGAAAGTGACTAGAGGAAATTCCTGTGTGACCTCAAGAACACTTTGCTTATTATAAGAGACCGTTTTGGCCTGTCCTTTGCCACAAAAGGATTGGGCTACCTTGATACATTTTACTTACCATTACCGTTACTACTCGGTTACAAATTATCTTCCCATCAAACTACCTGTTACCGACTACTTCAGTGCTAGCAGAAAATACCTTGCTGAAAGCCGCTTGTCATTTCCTTCTGCTCCTCATTGGGTTTGACACTCTTACTTACCGAAAGGACTATGATTGATCCCCTATACTTGTGGGTCACCACTCGACGAAATGCAAGGGCAGCCTAGAGGGCTCTGATGCAATTGGAACTTAATAGGGTCAAGAGTGTGGGTAAGATAGAGTTATTGGACATGCTGGTTTAGCCATTTGAGCAAGACTCCAGTGCAGTTTAGAAAGCTATAGAATTTCTGCCATACCTACAAGGTGTTCGATAGAATGCTAGAGCTAGCTAGAAAATTATGTTGGATTTGAAACTTGGCAGGATGGGGTCTCTGTAGATGATAGAGATGATGGTAAGGTTAGTGTGGAAAAAGGAAAATTTTGTTAGTGCAAGTTTTAAGAGAATTCAGTTCTGGACCAGAAATTGAGGAGAACATTTGGTGATCTTAAAAGGTGAAAATGGAGCTTATCTTCTGGAGTTAAGGTTTTGGTTGGAAGGACTACAAGGTGGAAAAGTTTCAGAATTATTGGAGCTCAGAAAATTAGGGTTGTAGTTGTAATCCAAAGAGGATGTTTGACTCCAAATTTTTCAAAAGACCAAGTTAGGTTTTTGCATAAAAGTGATCTATAGGTATCACATGACCTCTCACAATTTTTATGGGATTTTAGGAGAATTAGTCAAAATAGTTGTAGTGCAACAGAAGCATTCCAAGCTTTGAAAGTGCTTTTAAAAGTATTATTTTGGGCAAATTTCATTATGAAAATATTTCCTACTATTATTTATAATATAAATGAAATTATTTATAAAACAACCCACAATATTTTAAAAAAAATCTATATGGAGGGAAGAATTTTGGAAAGCATAGAACAGAGAAGGCTTTGAAATTAATAAATGACCTAGTATAATTCAAAAAAATTATTCCTAGCCAAATTTTACTTAATAAATTTATGGTTAAAGTTTTGGGGTGTTACACATAATCAACATGTTTATCCCCCGATGGTAACCAACCATGTGTAACCCTAGGTATCCCTGGTGTCTATATAAACCAGAGGGTCTAGCCTATAGGGGGAGAGCCATTACCACCATACATACCTAGGGTTTAGTTCATCCAATCTTGTGGTAGATCAACTCCGGAATTGCCATACTCATACATCAATACAATCAAGAATGATGTAGGATTTTACCTCCTCGAGAGGGCCCAAACTTGGGTAAACATCGTCTCTATGTTCCCTGTTACCCATCGATCCAAGATCCACAGCTCGGGACCCCCTACCCGAGATCTGCCAGTTTTGACACTGACACCAGGCCTTGTTGAGGTTGGTGAAGTCGACACACATGCGCTTGCTACCATTTGCCTTGTGCAGGATCGAAGGTATGTATAGAGGGGGGTGATTAGACTACTTGACGAAATAAAAATCTAGCCTTTTCCCAAATTTTAAGTCCTGGCAGATTTTAGCAACTTTACACAAGTTAAGCAATCAACCCACACATGCAATTCTAAGACTATAGCAGCGGAATGTAAATCATTGCATATGAAGGTAAAGGGAGGAGTTTGGAGTGTGCAAACGCAATTGGAGACACGGAGATTTTTCGCGTGGTTCCGATAGGTGGTGCTATCGCACATCCACGTTGATAGAGACTTCAACCCACGAAGGGTAACGGCTGCGCGAGTCCACAGAGGGCTCCACCCATGAAGGGTCCACGAAGAAGCAACCTTGTCTATCCCACCATGGCCATCGCCCACGAAGGACTTGGCTTACTACGGTATATCTTCATGAAGTAGGCGATCTCCTTGCCCGTACAAACTCCTTGGTTCAACTCGACAATCTTGACAGAGGCTCCCAAAACCTAACCAATCTAGGAGACACCACTCTCCAAAAGGTAATAGATGGTGTGTTGATGATGAACTCCTTGCTCTTGTGCTTCAAATGATAATCTCCCCAACACTCAACTCTCTCTCATAGGATTGGATTTGGTGGAAAGATTATTTGAGTGGAAAGCAACTTGGGGAAGGCTAGAGATCAAGATTTATGTGGTTGGAATGGAATATCTTGATCTCAACACATGAGTGGGTGGTTCTCTCTCAGAAAATGAATGCTGGAAGTGTAGGCATATTCTGATGAATTTCTCCATGAATGAAGATAGGGTGGAGGGGTATATATAGCCTCCACACAAAATCTAATCGTTACACACAATTTACCAAACTCGGTGAGACCGAATCAGAAAACTCGGTCAAACCGATTTAGTTCATAATGTGACTGTTAGGCATTTCGGTGGGACTGACATGTCAACTCGGTGGGACCGATTTCTTTAGGGTTAGGGCATAACGTAATCTCGGTGAGACCGATTACACAAACTCGGTGGGACGACTTTGGTAATAAGCTAACCAGAGAGTTGGTCAGGCAAACTCGATGGGACCGATTCGGTCATCTCGGTGAGACCGAAACGTTACGAAGGGGAAACAGAGAGTTTGCATTGCGAACTCGGTGGGACTGATCGCTCATCTCGGTTAGACCGAAACGTTACGAAGGGAAACAGAGAGTTTGCAATCCCATCTCGGTGAGACTGAGATCCCTATCGGTGAGACTGAAGTGACTAGGGTTTCTGGCAGTGGCTATGTCAAATGAACTCGGTGGCGCCAGATAGATCAAATCGGTGGGGCCGAGTTTGACTTTTGGTTTGGGACCTATGTGGATATGAGAAAGTGGTTGAGGGTTTTTGGAGCATACCACTAAGCATCTTGAGCAAGCAAGCCATTAAGCAACACCTCATCCCATTTTAACAGTATTGGCTTTCCTATGGACTCAATGTGATCTTGGATCACTAAAAGTAAAATGTAGAGCCTTGAGCTTTAGAACTTGAGCCAAACCTTTGTCCTTAGCATTTTGAGGGGTCCACATTCCTAATCCATACCATGCCAATCATTGAACTTTCCTGAAATATTCATCTTGAAGTAGCATTAGTTCAATGAGCTATATGTTGTTAATAATTACCAAAACCACCCAGGGATAGTTGCACTTCCAATCTCCCCCTTTTTGGTAATTGATGACAACATATAGATCAAAGCTTCGACAAATGATAATAAGATTGAAATACATCGTCGCTTTGAGAAGTATGTGATAAGCAAGAGCTCCCTCTAAATTTGTGCATAATATTTGCTTTTGAATGCAAATGCACAATCAATTAGTATCATGGGTTACTCTTCCATGTCACATACATCTTGGTGCAGCGCTCAAAAAGATAGCAAATAAAAGCATGCACTCATCACCAAGCAGAGTGAATGATAATATATGGATATTAGAGATAATATCGTCCAAGCAATCATTAAAGTAGCATGTGATCAAACACATGATCGTAAAAGTATCTCGCACAAGGACATAAGGTATCAAACAACCACACAATAAAGTTCAACCAAACAAAGTGCAAGAGAGACAAAAAGCAACACTCTCTCTCGAAGCCTATGATTTATACATATTTCTCCCCCTTTGGCAACAAGTTACCAAAAAGTTCAGATATGCATAGTGTTATGCGTCTCTCAGGCTTGGTCTTCGGGAGGTGGTGTATAGAGAACTCCAAGGATGAAGGCATCAGTCGATGTAGCTAGAGCTGGTGGAGTGGTTGCTGAAGGTGGCACTAAAGCTGTAGCTGCTGGTGCTGATGTGGTAGCTCTAGTATCTGGTACTGGCACGATAGCTGACCTCTGACCTCTTGGCACTCACTGAGAAACTTCTGTAGTTGCCTTCCCTTTCTTCTCCTCTGCTTCCTCCTGGAGCTTCTCAACCGCTGTCTGCATCTCAGTCACTTTCAGATCAATATCATAGAATTTTTGTCCAATAATCCTCTCCAAGCTCTCCTGATTCTGAGTCAGGGTGGCCAAGCCCTTCTCAATCCTCAAAGTTGATTGGATCAGATATCCAAGTTGATCTTGTTTGCTCTTCAAGAACACTTGAGATGCCTCTTCAACACTTGGCATCCTTGCAATTTTTTCTGCCTTTGCCTTAGCTCTCTTCTCTTGTGCTTGCACTGATGAAGGTTCATTCTCATCCATTACAACTATGTTGTCTTCAAATTCTGGGTAGAGAGGTAAATGCTCCTTGTCCAACAAGTAAGTGCCTGTGCCCATCTTTGAGTTGATGAGCACCTGAATGTGTGAAGCATACCCACAAGATCTTTTCTGGTCAGCAGCTGTCCTCTTGATTGTCTCTACAATCAGACTCATGACCTTGAATTTTTGAGGCACATCAAAAATGTGCAGCAAGTTGATTGAATGTCCTCTTATCATCCTATGATCTCTAGATTTGGGCAACAGAGTATGCCTTAAGATGGTGTTGATAGCAAATATTTCACTGAGCCCAACTTATGAGTTTCCAGGGCTTCATCAAGAATTTCCTTATACATACTTGCCATGGAGTTGTGGTCTTTCTTCTTCTTGGCATACACATCCAAATCATCCTCATGGTCTTCTGGAGCATTGATCAACTTTGCCCATTCTTCAACAGTTAACTGGTACCTTGTGCCTTTAGACATCCACACTATCCTTCCATCTGGATAGAAATGAGCAGTGGAGTAGAATTGCATGATTATCTCATCATTCGATTTGGTGAGCTTCTGTCCGACGAACTTGTCAACTCCACAAGCTTTGAAGCTGTCATGTACACCTAGAAAGTGACCTTCATTCTCTTTAATATACTCCCAATCAACCCATCTCATATTACAAACAATTGGCTTCTTGTCAAGCAGAATGGTATCATAGAAATCTTGCTGTTCTTTGGTGTGGAACCTATAGTCCACAGCAGTTCTCCTTCTCACAGCATATGGACCAGACTGTTTCCAAAGTCTCAATCCTGCATCGTTTCTGATGTTCATGTCTTCTGCCACTTGATGAGTGTCATTGTGGTCTGGGATCTTTGGCTTAAGCTTTCTGAGCACTTGGGCTTCAGCATCTTTTTCATCCATCTCAGGCACTGGGGCCTTGTTCTTCTCCTCAGCAGGAATGTTTCTGGTGCTTCTCTTGGGTGCAGACTTGGTGGTTTGAGAAGCAGCTTTGGGAGCAGGTTTGGGCTTAGAAGTAGCAGCCCCTGACTTGATTGCATCTCCCATAAGCTTTTGTGACTTGGGAGCTGGTGCAGCATTCTCTTCCTCTTCCTCTTCTTCTGAATCTCTTACCATACTTGACTTTCCAAGAACTTTTGCAAATGTGGTTCTTGCCCTCTTCTTCTGCTTCTTGCCATCTCCAACTGCCTTACCATCATCTGATTCTATTGTGAATTTCATGGTTTCTCCTGTTGGAACTTTCCTTGGCTTGGATGTTGGCAGTCTCTTGGTAGGTGCTTTCTTGTGTATACCAGGCTTTGTTGTAGCAGCAGTACCATACTCTTTCTTCAGCACTTTCTTCTTTGAGGTGGCCTCATCCTCAACAGCCACATAGTCCTCATCCTCAAAGTCCGAGGTTCTCTTCTTTCTTGTCCTGGTGGCTGCCTTTGGCAAGTTGCTTGGAGTGCTCCTGCTGCCTTCATCATAGCTGCTTGAGGGACTAGTGCCCTCACTTATTTGCATTTGCTCTTCAGATTTATTCTGGCTATCACTCTGGTCAGACATCTTGGCAGGCAAACTGACAGCAAACCCTGTGAATAGATATAGATGAGGTAGAGTAGATGAGCATCACAAAGTGCAGAGATTTTTGCAAAACAAATGAGTCAAAAACTTAGTTTTAGTTCTCTACTGAAATGATTTCGGAGCTACCTAATTGATAAACTCGGTGACACCGAAGCAACATTTGGAACCTAAACTAGTGAACTTGGTCATACCGAGTCATAATTCGGTGGCGCTGATATTGCTAGGGTTTCACAGAGAATTGAACTCGGTCACACCGATTTGCAGTTTTCGGTCAGACCGAAAAGCGCATGTGCAATGGCCTAAGCCAAATCGGTGAGACTGATTTCTATAATTTGGTCGGACCGAGATGAGTACAGCGGAGACCTAACCCTAAATTTTCGAATCAAACTTAACCTAAAGGAAGTTTTCTCTGGATAGATTGATTTCATATGTGGCAATGATCATGGCATTGACCTTGTGCTTAGTATCAGAGGTAAAAAGAGAGCACAGGGGGTCGAACTCATACCCTAATTTGGTGGGAGTTCTCTACGGCGGCAACAGTGGAGCAGATTCCCGTTGATGGTGACAGAAACCAGCGGCGGGAGGTCGCTGGCGGCGAGGAGATGATCCAGAGACCCGAGGAGGAAGAGTAGGATATGCGTGGGCGGAGGGCTTTTGAAGAAATTTCCAAAATCTCACCCGTGGATATATATATCCCGACCCTGTCGGTGTGACCGAGTGGAACAACTCGGTGGCACCGAGATGCAGAATCGCAAGCAGTTACTGCAACTCGGTGTGACTGAAATGTTCAAATCGGTTGCACCGAGATGAAAACATAGATCAACTTAGTGAACTCGGTGTGACCGAAATGGATAACTCGGTCATACCGAAATGCACAAAGAGATTTTGGAAGTTTTAGTCTATGATGAATCGGGAACGACGAGTGCTCCTGACACAGAGTGGTTCGAATGTGACTTGATCAAACTTTGTGATGTAGGATGAATAGAGTTTGAGACGAGAAAAGCATAGATAGTTCGACGAGGTTCTTAGGCATTCTTGTCCATCCACTTGGCAAAAGATAAAGAGCCAAACAATCAAAGCAACAAGTGGATGTCCTCGAATGAGTAAAATATGCAAGCAACATGTTCACACAATAAAATGGCAAATGAAATATGTGGCAAAGCATGCACAAGCACTCTAGCATCTATCAAGCAATTTGCGATGACTAGGTCATCTATATATGAGTATATTGACTTAGGAGTCAAATGAGAACATTTGATCATAGTTCATACTCATCGTTTAAGCACAAGTGGGGTTACCACTTTAATATAAAGCATTGTTGTGTTCACACCGTTAGATTTGCTTTAGCTCAGTTCTTAGAGTAAAGCTCCCCCTAGATGTGATATCCCCCCTAAGAGGGATGAACTAACCTTGGGTTTTGTCAATGATGACTTCATGTAGGTGTTGAAGATGTGGATGCTCAATGCTGATGTAGATCATTCAGAGCAATCCATTGGAGTGAGTTGCACTTTCAATACCTACACGGGTTAGTCCCACAAGGAACAAGCAAAGATATCCATACACATAGAATGATGTACACACAAGATGATGTCCATGAAAGCATTAGGTTACCTTGTCCCTTGTCTTACCAACAAGAGGGTTTGTGACTCCTTGAACTAGTGCAAGATGTGGAAGTTGTTTGCACTAGTTCTTGCCAAAATGATATGAGTGAAGTGTGTTGGCGGAGTCACCCTCAAGAACTCTCTAGTTCTTATTCTTCGGGATCCACATCATCTTGATGGGAATCCTTGGGGTTGTAGTCTTACTTGATGAAGTAGAACTTGATGTAGTCTTGGGAACCCACTTGACCAAGGCCTTGGGAGATTCTTCAAATGCATCAATCTCCTCTTGAAGCTTATCCTTGCCTTTTTGCTTGTGGTCTTGTGGTGGAAGATCATCTTGAGCTTGTGTCCCTTGGAAAGAAGTAGGATCATACTTATCTTGTTGAGGAACAAACTTTTTCTTGGGGTATTGATCTTCTTCCCACTCAACTCCATTGGCATTGAACTCTCGTTCAAAACCAACACCTTGGTTCTTCCGGTGCCTTCCTTGCTTGCGTACAATTTCCTCAAATTGCTTACTTCCGGCAAGGCTCTTGTAAACACCTTTCTCTATAATTCCCTTCAATAAGCTATTTTAGTGCTCAAGTGTAACTTGTCTAAGAGAATCATTAGTGGAATCAAGAGAACTACTAGAAGCAACAATACTGGATTTAGCATGATTATTGTTACTACTAGAAGAAGAATCTTTCTTACTTTTGTTGCCAGATTTAACTTGTGGCATGTAAGTAGACAAGAGTGAATGCTTGGCAATGTAAGAAGAACTTTTCTTGTGAAGATCATCATTGATTGCCTTTAAAAACTCATGTTCTTGCTCTAGGTTGAGCTTTTCAAAGCGTAACATCTCATGAATCTTTAAAGTTCTCGATGATCTTCCAAGGTAGTTTCATGAGCTAACTTAAGAGTGTTTAGTTCTTTAGTTAGACGATCAATCTCATTCTTATCATCGTCATTCATTTTATATTGATTAGTGTGATTAATAGCAAATTCATCATAGTTTTCATAACTAGAGTTATCAACAAGTAAATCATCATCACCTAGCAAATCATCTTCATCACTGTTGAAATCAACATACTCGGGGTGTGATACCTTTGGGCCTTTAGCCATGAAGCATCTTCCAATTCCTTCATTTGGTGAGTCAAATATGTCATATGAGTTGGTTGAGACAAGTGCTAGACCGGCAACACCTTCATCTTGAGTATATTCAGAGTCAGAGTGATAACTTTTTTTGGAGTGATGATCGGAATCAGAGCCGGATACCCATTTACCAACTTGAGCTTGATGTCTTCATTTTGTGTAGCTCTTTGATGATTTGTCCTTCCTTTTCGAATCTTTGCTTCTCTGGGAGGTTCTTCGTTCATAATGATCATCTCTACTCCTTCTCTCTCTTGGTGGCGATTCTTCTCTTCTACTTCTTCTTTTAGGTGAATCTTCTTTTCTTTTGTAGGGAGTTGTACACTCATTGGAGTAGTGTCCGGGTCTTCCACAATTGTAGCAATTACGTTCACGACTCGAAGATCTTTTGTCATTGTAGGACGTTGACTTGGATCTAGGCTCAATTCTTCATTGAAGGTTTGTTTCTCACTTGATGATGTAGGAGCATCACATGAGGCTTTGTAAGCACCACTTGAATTGTTGTGAAGCTCTTCTTTATCCTCGAGTGACATCTCATGAGAAACAATTCTTCCAGTGACTTTCGTTGGCTTGAGATCTTTGTAATTGGGCATCATTTGCATCAATGTGCACACGGTTCATATTTTCCATCCAGGGCTCTTAGGATCTTCTTGATGATGAATCTATCGGTCATCTCTTCACTTGCTAAGCCGGCAATCTCATTTGTGATGAGAGCAAGCCTAGAGTACATTTCAGTGACACCTTCACCATCCTTCATTTTGAACTTGTCAAGTTGACTTTGAAGCACATCCAATTTGGATTCCTTGACGGAGTCAGTACCTTCGTGCATATCAATCAAAGTATCCCAAATTTCCTTTGCATTCTCAAGACGGCTGATTTTGTTGAATTCTTCGGGGCACAATCCATTGAAGAGAATATCACAAGCTTGAGCGTTGTATTGCAGCATCTTCAACTCTTTCCCGGTAGCTTCACGGTTCAGTTCTCTCCTATCGAAGAACTCATCTTGCAAACCAATACACACAATTGCCCAAACGGTGGGGTTATGTCCAAGAATATGCATTTTCATCTTATGCTTCCAACTAGCAAAATTAGTACCATCAAAGTAAGGACCTCTACGGTGGTAATTTCCTTCGCTAGACGCCATACTCTCCTAGGTTGCGAAACCAAGGCTATGATCACCAAAAGCTATGGAAATCAAGGCAAATGGAGACCATAGCTCTGATACCACTTGTAGGATTGAAACTAAGTCTAGAGGGGGGGTGATTAGACTACTTGACCAAATAAAAATTTAGCCTTTTCCCAAACTTTAAGTCTTGGCAGATTTTAGAAACTTTACACAAGTCAAGCAATCAACCTACACATGCAATTCTAAGAGTATATCAGCAGAATGTAAATCATTGCATATGAAGGTAAAGGGAGGAGTTTGGAGTGTGCAAACGCAATTGGAGACACGCAGATTTTTAGCGCAGTTCCGATAGGTGGTGCTATCGTACATCCATGATGATGGAAACTTCAACCCACGAAGGGTAACGGCTGCGCGAGTCCACGGAGGGCTCCACCCACGAAGGGTCCACGAAGAAGCAACCTTGTCTATCCCACCATGGCCATCGCCCACGAAGGACTTGCCTTACTAGGGTAGATCTTCACGAAGTAGGCGATCTCCTTGCCCATACAAACTCCTTGGTTCAACTCTACAATCTTGACGGAGGCTCCCAAGTGACACCTAACCTATCTAGGAGACACCACTCTCCAAAAGGTCATTGATGGTGTGTTGATGATGAACTCCTTGCTATTGTGCTTCAAATGATAGTCTCCCCAACACTCAACTCTCTCTCATAGGATTGGATTTGGTGGAAATATGATTTGAGTGGAAAGTAACTTGGAGAAGGCTAGAGATCAAGATTTATGTGGTTGGAATGGAATATTTTGATCTCAACACATGAGTAGGTGGTTCTCTCTCAGAAAATGAATGTTGGAAGTTTAGGCATGTTCTGATGGCTTTCTCCATGAACGAAGAGAGGGTGGAGGGGTATATATAGCCTCCACACAAAATCTAACCGTTACACACAATTTACCAAACTCGGTGAGACCAAATCAGAAAACTCGGTCAGACTGATTTAGTTCATAATGTGATCGTTAGGCATTTCGGTGGGACCGACATGTCAACTTCGTGGGACCGATTTCTTTAGGGTTATGGCATAACGTAATCGCGGTGAGACCGATTACACAAACTCGGTGGAACCGACTTTGGTAATAAGTTAACCAGAGAGTTGGTCAGGCAAAATCGATGGGACCAAGTCACTCATCTTGGTGAGACCAAAATGTTACGAAGGGGAAACAGAGAGTTTGCATTGCGAACTCGGTGGGACCGATCGCTCATCTTGGTTAGACCGAAATGTTACGAAGGGAAACAGAGAGTTTGCAATCCCATCTCGGTGAGACCGAAGTGACTAGGGTTTCTGGCAGTGGCTATGTCAAATGAACTCGGTGGCTCCGGATAGATCAAATCGGTGGGGCCGATTTTGACTTTTGGTTTGGGACATATGTGGATATGAGAAAGTGGTTTAGGGTTTTTGGAGCATATCACTAAGCATCTTGAGCAAGCAAGCCATTGAGCAACACCTCATCCCCTTTTAATAGTATTGGCTTTTCCTATGGACTCAATGTGATCTTGGATCACTAAAAGTAAAATGTAGAGCCTTGAGCTTGAGAGCTTGAGCCAATCTTTTGTCCTTTGCATTTTGAGGGGTCCACATTCCTAATCCATGCCATGTCAATCATTGAACTTTCCTGAAATATTCATCTTGAAGTAGCATTAGTTCAATGAGCTATATGTTGTTAATAATTACCAAAACCACCCAGGGATAGTTGCACTTTCACCTTGGGAACGACGGCAGGGTTGCTGATCCACCCGGGGTGGAGCACCTCGCAGATGCTTCCAGCTTCTCCACCTCCTGAATGATGAATTGTTGTTTCTTGGGCGCCTGGCACCATACCTTCTGCTTCACGGGGCGTGCGTCGGGACACACAACTTTGTAGTGCTCGATCACCTCCCTCGATACACCGAACATGTCTGATGCTATCGAAGCCAAGATATCATCATTTGCCCAGAGGAAGGCGATGATCGTGTCTTCCTATTTGGGGTTGGGGGAGAGGCTGGCCCCTATGGTGAGGGAGGGGCCCGAGGTGGTGCCGTCCAGTGAAACCTTCTTCGTTTCCGCACGGACCTGGGAGAACCGCGGCTTCTTCTTCGCGAGGGCAGCCTATGAAGGCGAGGCCCTGCCTCATCTTCGTATGCAAGGTACACGGTGGCAACATCCTTGTAGGCATGCTCAAGGGTGCGCATCACATCCTTCCCATTGCAATGGACGGTGATGGTCCTGCTGTAGCCCGACATCTTGACAGTGTTGTAGGCATAGTGGGTCACCGCCATGAACTTGGTCAGCGCATGGTAGCCCAAGATGGGGTTGTAGGGCAGACCAATGTGCGCCATGCCAAAGTCGATGAGCTCGGTGTGGTAGTTCGCGTGGTAGCCAAAGGTGATGGCAAGGAGCACCTGCCCCAGGGGCATCGTGGAGCCATCGGTTACGCAAAAGAAGGACCTTGTGGGCATCAAGCGCTCATAAGGCACCTGAAACAGCTCGAAGGTGTCCACAGAGATCACATTGAGGCCGGCGCCACCATCGATGAGCGTCTTGGTGAGTGCCATGTTATTGATGGTGGGCGTGCATAGTAGAGGGATGGTGCCCATAGACTTTGTGGACTTGGGGTGATCAATGTGATCGAAGGTGATTCTGTACTGCAACCACTTGAGGGGCTTGGCGTCTGCAGGCTTCAGGAGGGCCGCATTCACCTCGTGAGAGAACTGCTTGAAGTGGCAGTTGGAGGGAGGAGCTTGAGCCCCTCCACGAATGCAGGCCATCGTGCGAGGCTCCTAGTAGCCCCTAGCATCCTCTTCAGGCAGGTCATTGTTTGTTCTGGTTGGGGCGTGGCAGGGCCGTGTTGGCCTGTTGAGGGTTGGCCTCGCAAGGGCTGGCCTGCCAAGGCTGGTTCCGCTAGCCATGGCAAGAGTTGTCATTGTCGTTGTCGCGATCCTTCCAGCGTTGTCACGCCCAATATGCGACCCTATCCTAAAGGAACTCGAAGGTCCCACCAAGGATAGAAGCACATATTGGAGACGCTTTTGCAAGATGGATATCATTACATCATACCATTACATAATAGATGGGGATACGTACAAAAGGCATACAATGCCACATGAATACAACAACATCATACAAGAGCAACATCCGTCTACGGATGAAACACAAACAGAAACTCAAACGACATCCACCCTGCTAGCCCAGGCTGCTGACCTGGAACCTATCCCCTGATCGAAGAAGAACTCCAAAACAAGAAAGCATCGCTCTCGCGTCATGATCATCACATTACCTATACCTGCAACTGGTGTTGTAGTAATCTGTGAGCCACGAGGACTCAACAATCCCATTACCATGGGTATCAAGACTAGCAAAGCTTAATGGGTAATGGAATGGATAAGTGGTGAGGCTGCAGCAAGCGACTAAGCATGATGTGGTGGCTAACTTACGAGTACAAGAATAAGATGAGAAGCTACGCAAACGTTCACAAACTAGTAATGATAAATAAGTGATCCTGAACTACTTACGTTCAAACATAACACCACCATGTTCTCTTCTCGACCCACTCGAAAAGAGACCATCATGGTTACACACACGGTTGGGTATTTTAAATCAAATCTGGTGTCAAGTTCTCTACAACCGGATATTAACAAATTCCCATGTGCCACATAATCGCGGGCACGGCTTTCGAAAGTTTAAACCCTGCAGGGGTGTCCCAACTTAGCCCATTATAAGCTCATGATCCGCGGAGACAATCCTCCATCGCGGGACATCCGATCAGACTCGGGATCCCGGTGCACAAGACATTTCGACAATGGTAAAACAAGTCCAGCAAGACCTCCTGGCGTGCCGACACCCTGATAGTAGCTGCGCGTATCTAGTCTCAGGCCACGACGGATGAGCGACGCGTACAGCTGCCAAAATAACCCAGGTTGCCCCGGGGCGGCCCCGCACAGTGCTCTAGTTTGGGACCAACACCATCAGCACTGGCCCCGCCCTGTATGTAGAAAAAATCCTCGGGTTCATGACGCCCTATGCCAATTAATTATTAGGTTTAAGTATTATTATGGCAAATGTTAAAACCAATGTTGGGCCTTGCTGGAAGAGTTTTATTCAAAGCAAACTGTCAAGAGGGGCCCATAAACCCACACCGTGTTAGGGATGCAAAATCAAGGAGCATAACACAGGTATGACGGAAACTAGGGTGGCAAGAGTGGAACAAAACACCAGGCATAAGGCTGAGCCTTCCACCCTTTACCAAGTATATAGATGCATTAATTAAATAAGAGATATTAAGATATCCCAACATAACCATGTTCCAACATGGAGCAATCTTCAACTTCACCTGCAACTAACAACGCTATAAGAGGGGCTGAGAAAAGCGGTAACATAGCCAAACAACGGTTTGCTAGGAAGGGTGAAAAGGTTAGAGGCAGACATGGAAATTTTGGAGGCTTGATAAGCAAGTGATAGGTAGCACAACATAGGGATAGAACAAAGCAACTAGCATAGCAATGATAGTAGTGAGATCCAATGTGACGGTCATCTTGCCTGAAATCCCACTAGGAAGAAGAACGAGTCCATGAAGAAGACGAACGGGCGTAGTCGAACGAATCCTCACAATCGCAACGTAACCGGGAACTATCAAGAAGAAGCAACACCGGAAAGAAGCAAACAACATGGTAAACCAACAAGCATATACATGGCATGATGCACAATCAAGTATGATGCATGTCCATTTTAATGAGGCATGGCATGGAAAAGTGCAACAAACCACACTACAAGTTAAGTGGAGCTCAATATGCAACGAGGTTGCATATTGATGAAACTTCACAATTATTTAGTTCATCTTGTTTAAGCTACTCAACAATATTAAATGTTGTTAAACATGGCAAGAGGTGAAGCATAATAAAACTACCTAGCTGGGCAATTTAAATGAGGCCGGAAATAACAAACAACAATTCCGGGAAATCCCCATATGTTATTTAGCAATTTAAAGCAAATAACAATTTTAAACACTTTAAATGTTGTTATCATGATGCGGATGACATATGCAAGTTTTATACCATTTATGAAAATGTTGACATGAGCATGTTATGAAGCATTTGGTCACCATGGCGGAACAAAAGGGGTGCCACGACACTGCAACAGAAATGGTCCCACGGCAACTACAACGGAAATAGTGCCACGGCAATATTCGGGTGATCCAACAACTCGTAGAGATGTCGGTGCAAAAGAAAGTGTGGATGAACGGGTCATGCAAGGATGGTGGGGTGATCCCGGATACCGGGTTTCCCATGGGTTCGACAGCATGGCAACCGAGGAGGAACGTGTAATGACAACTCGGACACTGTTCGAACATGAGCATCTCATACAACATGCATTCATTCACGGCCGTCGTCTCGGGGTTATACCTTTGAAGTGTGCATTTTCGGAGCGGTTCGACTTGGTGTGATGTAGAGGAAGTAGACGTTCTCGTGACGGTCGTAGTGGAAGTAGTGGTTCACGGCAATGGTAGTGGTACACGGCAACCGTAGTCAAACTTGAAGGGTCGTCGACGCCGTGGCACTTGGCATCCATGTGGTATCCGAGAAACTTGACGGACCGGTTGCTCCGAGTCCTTGGTCCTCATTCTACTTGCGGAAATCCAAGAGGGTCTTGGCGAGATCCAGAACAACACAAAAGGCCTCGGTTGACGACGTTCAAAAGGACATGATGAACTGGTCACCTCCGACGGCGACAGGTTTCGCAGATGAGCTTGATCTAGGAAAAATAGAAGTGGCATGATCGAAAGGTATAAATTCAACTGGTTTGAACAAGGAGTAGGAATCCGAAGTTTCCAAAAATGTTGAACATTTAGGAAGAGCCTCGATAAAACGATAAAAGAATATGAGGACAAGTCGGAAACCAAGAATTGAGATAACAAAGGCATGGAGTATTTTGCAAGTGTGTTATGGTGAATTCCATATTAATGGAATATTTATTATAGCTCCCTAAATATAGTAGGAGACTTTGAATATGTTTTAAAGAAAAATCACCATGTGAATTCCCTCGATTTAAATGGATCGAAGATCCATGCAATTTATTTAGCTGAGTTTTAAAAAAGGTTGCATGAAGACATGATGCAATGCAAATGATGCAATGATGAATGCATCAAACAAAACAAATCACACGATGGAACTTGGAATAGCTGGAAGTCTTCTGGATCGTCGGTCTTGGGGCGTCACAAGCGTCCACCCTTGCCGCTGCCACAGTCATTGCGGTCACCGCGCTTCTCCTCCCGATTGTCGCTAAGCAGCTTGAGCTCATTGCAGTCTTCAGTGGCGTGGGATTGCATGTTGTGATAGACGTAGAAGGGGCGGTCATCCTTCCGGGCTTCATCGCGGTCACGGCCGCGCTTCCGCTCGGGCTCCGCCGCAAGCACGGCAGGGCCCTTGTGTTTGGAGTCCCTGCCCTTGGTCCTGGCGACATCGAGGTCGGCATTGAGGTCTTTATGGGAGAAGAGGTGGCCCTCCTCTTCTTTGGCACACTTGTTGGCAAGGTCGAACAGCTCAACCACGTTGTCGATCTCATCGTGGACCACGAGCTTCTCGCGCATCTTGACATTCGTGACTCCTGTGGAGAATGCCATGATGATTGCGGCATCGGAGGCATGCAAGATCCTGTTGTGTACCTGGCTGAAGCACTGGATGTACTTGCGGAGTAGCTCGTCGGGGCGCTGGCCAATGGCGTGCACGCTGCTGAGAGCAAGGGGGAGATCGGACATGCCCTTGAAGTTGGAACGAACTGCTCACACATCTCTTCCCAGGAGATGGAGACCTCTAGAAGGTTCATCAGCCATGAGGGCACCACATCCTTGAGCGCCATGGGGAACTAGTTCGCCATGACCTTGTTGTCCCCCTCGACAGCCTGGATGCTCAAGGAGTAGAGTGACAGGAACTCCATGGGGTTGGCAGTGCCGTCAAAGCGGTGAGGCAGCTCCAGCTTGAACTTCACATGCCACACCACGCGGCAAAGCTCGCACGTGAAGGCCATGCTGTCCCCGATGGTGGAGACGCCGCCGCTTGAGGGCGGCGTGGTTCTGGTGCCCGGTGACCGTGACCTCCTGGATGGTGCGGTTCTGGCGGTCGTGTTGCCGCTTGAGGAGCACCCGCGCGTCCGGGCGTGCTCGCTGTATGATATGTTAGATCGTGTCGTCACCGTCGCTGGGGAGGAGCTGTGCGAGGGCTCGGGCGAGCTCTCCTGACGGTGACGTGGCGTGACATTGTTGCACGAAGGAGGTGGAGGAGGCGGCTGGGCGCTAGATAGCGCCTGGGCATCGCCAGTGACGTTGATAAACTCGGTGATGCAGGCAAGCCAGCCATCATCGATGGGGAGGTAGTGTAGCAGCTCTTGCGCCATGAGGAGCATAGCCTGCGGGGCCGGAGGGTCATGACGGGCGAGCGAGGTCGCTGTGGCCATAAGCATGGGCGGCCGACGCTTGTGCTGGGGCTGGTGCTGCCCGACTGAAGGATGCTCCAAGAAGGTCTCTGCCTCCAGCTCCGCGCCCATGTTGCTGGCGCAAGCAAGGATGACATGTAGGACGATGACGGGCTCCCTCTGGACGCGGTTGGCGCGGCGCTGGGCGCGGCGAGCGCGGTCGTCAGCCATGGTGGAGCTGAAGCTTGAGGCGCAAAAACCATGCCCCCTACCTAGCACGCCAAATGTTGAGGGATTGATTCTGAGCCACGGGAAATCCTCCAAAAACTCTGGTACGAGCTCTAGGGGCATGGCTTTGCATCTACGTGGCTACGAGCTAGGCATGGCGAGGATATGCGAGCTACTCAGGTGAGGAGCCAAGCCGTGTCCAGGGTAGCGACGGCTCTGGGATCCCACTGCGGCTCAGAGATGTTCACCACGATGTCGTTGAGAGCCAGGGTGATGTTGTTGCTGCGCGTGCAGAAGCCCATGCTCATCGCGTCAGGGAAGACCACTGAGAAGGAGCTGGGAGCCGTGGGGGTCACCTGCCAGTCCCACGTGCATCTGCACAAGTGGTTGAGCTCAGCCTCAATTAACTCCGGGGTGGCGATGGCCTCGCCCACAACCGTCACCAAAGCCAGCAGCGAGGGGGAAGGCGGGGCGAGCTCGGGCACCTCGATGTGGAAGAAGGCCAAGTCCTCGATGCCGTGCCCATACATCATGAGCTCCTCCGACACCGGGCGGTCCGGACAGAGAATCGCGGGGTGCCCGGTATCCTTGCAAAGGTAGCACGTCGGTGGGTTGGGGCACGCCACCTGGAAGTGTCCGGTCAGGCCGCAGTTGAAGCACGGCTGAGCCACGGCCGAGGCGGTGGTACCCGGAGGAGGAGCTGCGGTAGCGGTGGAGGTGGCGACTTGTGGGCACGGCGGGCCCTTCTTCTTCTTCTTCTTGGATCCCGGGCGTCCCCAGTTGCCGTTGCCGCCGTTGGCCGGCGGAAACGCAGCCTGGGAGCGGGGGGGGCTGGTAGCGGCGGGAG
>NC_041383.1:377645546-377646446 GCF_002162155.2 Triticum dicoccoides | reverse complement strand
CCGCCCGGCGCTTGGGGCGCCCCGCATCGTCCCCCCATTCCCGAGGCATGGGTGGCGCGGAGGGGGACGGGGAAGGGCCGGTGGCGCCGGCGAGGAGGAGTCGAGGCGGGGCGGCCGTGGCCGAGGGGACGGGGCTGGGAGCCGGCGACGCGGGGGTGGGAAGGAGTGGGGGCGAGGGAACCCTACTGGCGGCCAAATGGACCGACGCGGTGGGCCGGCCGTCGCCATGGGGCGAGATTGGGCCAGTCGGGGCCCATCCGGCCTGCCAAGTCGACCCACCCAGGTCACCGAGGCCGGTCGCCCATGGGCCGCACCCATTGTTGCCGTCCCGAGAGGGGGCCCAGGAACCCAGTTCGTGGGCCGGCCCAAAAGCAACGCGGCCCGAAACGTCCGCCCTGGGGTGACCAAGCGGGGCGCTAGGGTTTCCCCGAGCACCACCGCGGTGGCCGCCGGCGGGGGCGTACGGGGGCGGCGAGGGGGAGGCGGGCCGGAGGACCGGCCGTGGGGATGGGGACCGGCGGGCCGACCGGAGGGGAGGAAGGGGCGGAAGGGGTTCCGGCAAGGAGCGACCGGAGCGAGCGCGGGCGGGGACGCCGGGGTCGGGCCAGCCGGTGCAGGCGACGACGGAGCAGAGGGGAGGCCGACGGCGGGCGTGGGCTTCCAGGAGGCAAGCGCCGGGCCCCGGTCGGCGCGGCCGGCAACACCCCAGCTGCCAGCGCAACGCCGCTGGGGGGGGAGCCCAGCCCCAAAGGCCGAGGCTTGCGGCACCCGAGCCGGGGGGAGATGCCGGCGCCAGCCCGACCCGCGGGCGGCCGATCCCCCACCCCTGGGAGAAGGGCCACCGGCGAGGACAGGCGGCGGCCGTGGCGGCGCCTTGGGGGGGACTCGATCCCGGCAAAC
>NC_041383.1:377626673-377645376 GCF_002162155.2 Triticum dicoccoides | reverse complement strand
GAGGGGGCGTCCGGGCGGCCACGGCGCCCGCGCCGCCGGGAGCGTCGCCAATCGCCAGAGCGCCTGTCGCAAACGCACTCATGGACCCTATATCAATCTTCTGTTACGGGGCTCCGGGTATGAGATGGGGTCGTCATCCTTGCCGCGCACGCCGATGGGAGCCAGGGGAGGCGTCGCCGCGGCGCGGGACCGGAGGAGCACGGACGGCGAGGGGGCGAAGCGGAGGAAGGGGTTGGACGGCGGTCCGCAGCGTGAGAGGGCTACCGGTGGATGCTGCACATCACCATGCCACACTTGGAACTGGGGACATCAAGGTAATGGAAGAGTAGCATAAGCACTTCCGATCGGACTCCTTCATCTTGATTTGATGGTATCCGGAGTATACGTCGAGGAAACACAGTGAGTCGTGTCCTGCAGTAGCATCGATAATCTGATCGATGCGGGGGAGGGGAAAGGGATCCTTAGGGCAGGCCTTGTTGAGGTCTTTGAAATCGACACATAGGCGCCAGGATTTATCCTTCTTTGGTACCATCACCAGGTTTGCTAGCCAGTCCGGGTGTTTTATCTCTCTGATGAATCCGGCCTCGAGTAACTTGGCTAGCTCCTCTCCTATGGCTTATAGTTTGGGTTTGGAAAAGCGCTATAATGTTTGCTTGACCGGCTTATATCCCTTTAGTATGTTTAGGCTGTGTTCGGCCAGCCTGCGTGGGATCCCTGGCATATCAGAAGGGTGCCAGGCGAATATGTCCCAGTTTTCGCGTAGGAACGCCCGCAGGGCGGCATCGACCATGGGGTCCAGCTGTGCCCTGATGGATGTTGTCTTCGTGTAGTCCGTTGGGTGGACCTGGAATTTGACTATTTTGTCTGCTGATTTAAAGGAGGTGGATTTGGGTTGCTTATCGAGGATCACGCCGTCCCTATCCATCATGGAGCGCAACGCGGTTAATTCTTTGGCCCCGAGGGCTTCAGACAACGCCTCAAGGGCCAAGGCTGCGGTTTTATTTTTGGCGCGGAGTGCTATGTCCGGATCGCTGGCAAGAGTGATGATACCATTGGGCCCGGGCATCTTGAGCTTCATGTACCCGTAATGGGGTACAACTTGGAAGCTTGCAAATGTATCTCGCCCTAATAAGGCGTGATATCCACTGTTGAAAGGGGCCACTTGAAAGGTTATCTCTTCGGACCGATAATTCTCCGGCTTGCCGCATACCACATCAAGTGTGATTTTTCCCGCACATCATGCCTCCCGACTGGGAATAATTCCTCGGAAGGTCATGCTACTTTGCTCAATGCGGCTCCTGTCTATTTCCATTTTGTTGAGAGTTTCCTCGTAAATGAGGTTTAGTCCGTTGCTGCCGCCCATGAGCACTTTGGTGAGCCGAAAGCCGTCCACGATGACTGAGGACCAATGTGGCTGGTTCCCGGACTATTCTAAATTGTGGTTCGTCACTGGCATTGAAAGTTATGGTTGTGTCGTTCCAAGGATTTATTGCTGCGACTTGGCAGACTTCAGCGAGGCCGCGGAGTGCCCTTTTGTGCCTATTGTTTGAGGCGAAATTCTTGAAGACTGTCAGTACTGTAGGGTCGTTGGGATGTTGTTCTGCGGTATTTATGGTGAGGAGATCCTCGCAGCTCTTGGCCACTTGCCAGAGTATCCAACATGCTCTAAGGCTGTGGGTTGGTATGGTATCCGATGTTCTGTGTATTTTGCATGGCCTATCGAGCCATCCCTCCAGAACGGTTCCACGCCCCGTAATGGGCTTCGATTTTTTTACTATTGGATCAGGCGACTGACAAGGGTGCATCCTTTTTATCCGGACGAGGGGTTGAGTGGGAATTGGTGGCTCCGAGGAAGCCGCCTGAGTTTACCAGGCACTTTCCATTGTGCAGTACACCTGTACTATGGTTGTCAAGTCAGTGAAGTGTGATACGCGACGGCGGTTGATGGCATTAAGGATTCCCTTGTCCGTGCAATTTTTGCAGAATAATGAGATTGCGTCTTCATCGCGGCAGTCTTTGATCCTATCTTTGACAAGGAGGAATCTGGCCCAAAAGTGATGGCCCGTTTCTTGAGACTGTTGTCTGATGTGATTAAGATCGCGTGTATCTGGGTGGGTGGGTGGATTTGAGTCTGAACCCTGACCTAATCTGGGATCCGGAGTTTGAGAAACTTCCGAGCTTAATAGTTCGGGCTCCGGGATATCAACCAATTTTTCAGGCCCACCGTACGACTCTAAGTTCGGAGTTCGGGGCATGCCTTCCCGCGGGCGGGTGTCCGATTCTGTGAGCTCGGAAATCCGAACATAGTTCATCCTCAATATAGAGGAAGAGTTGTCGTGTTGCTCCTCCACTACCGCTATCTGATGGGTGATCGGTGGAGATTCAATTTCTCTCTGATCGGGTTTAAGCCCAATCCGAATGTAGTCCGTAGCGACTCCCAAGGTGGCGATGCGATCCAGGAGTCCGTTTAAAGATGACAACTCTGTCGGATCCATCTGTTCAGAGTATTCTGAGCCAACGCAGAGGCGATTTTCGATGACCCGATAAGTCATCGTCGGCCTGACGGCCGAACGGGCGGTCATAGTAAGCCACCCAGCCGAGGGTTTGGCCTGAGGCCAGGGATCCTCCAGAGGTGATGTTGTCCTTGATAAGAAGGCGAGCCATCAAGCCTATCTTCGACGTTCCAGCAGAACTCTCAATGAAAGCACCAATGTCGGTGTCAAAATCGGCGGATCTCGGGTAGGGGGTCCCGAGCCGTGTGTCTAAGGCTAATGGTAACAGGAGGCGGGGGACACAATGTTTACCCAGGTTCAAGCCATCTCTATGGAGGTAATACCCTACTTCCTGCTTGATTGATCTTGATGAATATGAGTATTACAAGAGTTGATCTACCATGAGATCATAGTGACTAAACCCTAGAAGTCTAGCCTATGAGATTATGATTGTTGTTCTATAGACTAAACCCTCCGGTTTATATAGACACCGGAGGGGGCTAGGGTTACACAAAGTCGGTTACAAAGAAAGGAATCTACATATCCGAATCGTCAAGCTTGCCTTCCACGCCAAGGAGAGTCCCATCCGGACACGGGAAGAAGTCTTCTATCTTGTATCTTCATAGCCCAATAGTCTAGCCCATGTTAATGGTCCGGCTGTCCGAGGACCCCTTAGTCCAGGACTCCCTCAGCCGCCGCCACCACTTTTTGCCGCCGCTGCCGCTCCCTGGCCGCCCTACCATGGCGCTCCACCCGCGTAGCCCGGTCGCCGGCCACGCCCCGCCTCTGCCACGTGCCCGTGCCGCCCACTCGCCGCCGCCCTGTGCTTCTCTATTGGTGCGTGTCCCCGGATGAAGTTTCCTCTGTTGGCTGTGCCACTGACATGTGGGCCCTGCCGTTTTAATTAGTGGCTAACAAAAATAAATTAACTAACTAAAACTAACTTTTCCCTGACAGATGGGACCCCGTACTAATTATCCTAATTAATTTTGTTAAAAGCCCCTGTCAACGACACCTAGGTCCCACTACCTAGGTTTGACCAATCAACAAGTGACTGTTGACTATGCTGAGTCGCCCACTAGACCCCACTGTCAGCCCGACTATACCCTTTGTTGGGTACACTTTCAGGGTGTATCTAGCAATTTATATTTAATGATTTTCAGTATTAAAATAATCCAGAGATTTCCAGATTTTTTTTAAATTTGAAAAAATATATAAATTCAACCGTAACTCGGAAGAAAATAATTTATATAAAAATATGTCCAGAAAAATAAGACGAATCTGAATATGCCATGCACATACCTATCACATGGCCCCAACACTGCAAACAGGGAACCTTCCCCTCCGGATCGTCTAACTGATAAATGCCGAGAGCCGGGAAAATATTTACTGTTTATAACACTTAGAACTGCTCTGTCTATAACACTTAGAACTGCATTAGGTCTACCCTAGCATTGCATACTACCATGTCATGCATCGTGCTACATCTGTGTTCTTTATATTTACTGTTTCTTCCCCTGTTCTTCTTCGGTAGACCCCGAGACCGATGCTGATGCCACTAAGTACGACTATGCCACAGACGTTCAGCCACTTGCAGCAGAGCTTTCAGGCAAGCAAAAACCCCTTGATCATTCCTATATCGCCCATTCTTTCTCTCCCGTGCATGCATTTGATTTTGCCACTGTATTCAATAGCTCCTATTGAGATGCGTAGCCTAATTTTGTAACCTGTTGCCGATAATTTACCTGTTGTCCTATATGCTTTGTTTAGGCTTCTTAGTGACCCATCATGAGAGGCCCCACACCCTTGTCAATGTTGCCCTGCTCTACTACCGGTGATACGATCCATGTGATCGAGGTGTAGAGACCAAACACACACCAGCACCCCCCTTAGTTGTACGACTCAGCAGAGCTACTATCGAGTGCCGAGGGTGATGCCTCGTATCCCACTCATGATGCTATCTTTGTACTGTAGCACATCGAGTGTGGTTAACCGAGGGGGATTCCTCACCCACCAATCCCAATGATATCTCTGTCGTGTAGCTCCTCAAGCGTGAACCCATCGAGGGTGATTCCTCCAAGTTCACCTTGACATTTTACCTCAGGTGCGAACCTAGCAAGGGTGATTCCTCTGAATTCACCTTGATCGTACGAACCCACAACTACTTTAACTATTCCCCATTAACTGTTAATTCAGGATTGAAGGGATAGGTGGTACCACCCCCGGTAGAGGTGGACCTGAGTTCCCGACAGTCTCTTGAGAAGTCGGGTTGACTCCAAGGGTACCCGCGAGAGTTATTGACGTGTCATGACCGGGCAGGAAGAGACCACCCAGGAGAGAGGTGGGTCTGGTCCCTTGTCATAAGATCCCAAGATGGAGCGACATGAGCATTGATCATCTCCGCGAGCTACTAATACACTAATGGGTTTGGATATTTTATCTGAGTAGTCCTCTGGCCTTTTCGCACTAGCCACCATGTGAGATAAGTTATGGGCACTCGGCGTCGTACATTCTCCTGAAAGCTCTATCAGACGTCCAGTTCAGCCTTGCGGCATAGTTGGCCATGCGCCATCCAGGACAGATGTGGTTCCTGGATCTACACTTCACGCAACGACCCAGAGTGCTTAGGATGATTGGCCCATGACCCCTTCGCACTTAGGATGTAGACCGGTAGGGACCTCTCTATGAAGCCTAGGTAGGACCACGATGTGTTGATTATCCGAGGCCGGGCATTACCAGGAAAAGTGTGTCCAGCCAGAGGTAATCGAGTGTGTTGGATAATGTGGTGCACCCATGTAGGGAAGTAAGTCTATTCGAATAGCCGTTTACACGGTAACAAGAAACTTGGATATGTCAAAGTATCCCGATCTTATACAACTTGAACCAGACACTTGATGAAATACATTGCTCAATAAATATGGAATGCCGCGGATCTTTTCTTGCAGGGAGCCGAGCAAGGATCTTAGGGTATTATATTATTGTGTTAATTACAAGTTGATATCATATGCACTCATACTTCTTCCCTTGCTGAAAGATGATCTTCTCTCCTCTCGTCTATTGCTCTGAGATGGTGGCCCTTCTATTGCCTAGAACTTTCCCCTCTAGTGCTGGCATTTCTACAGTATAGTCCACAGATATACCCCATTCCTTTGATATCGATGCACATGTAGTATAGATCTAATGTAAGTCTTGCAAGTACTTCAGATGAGTACTCATCGTTCCTTTGCACCCTTTTAGTTCTTCCTCGTTGCTGCTATTAGATAGTAGTGTCCCGGATGTAGGTTCCATCGCTGATGATTTCTACATGGAGTTCGACATCGAGGAGTAGTTAGGAGGTCCCAAGCAGGAGGCCTTGCCTTTTCGGTCTAGAGCCGTTGTTTGTTTCGCCTTCTTAAGGCACCTTTGTAAATGTCTGTAGGCAGACCTAACTCTTGTTGTATTTTTGGGTCTTGCGACCCTGGTTTGTAGTATATTTTTTTTTAAATTTGAGTCATAGAGTTGTGTTGCAATATTATACCGTGAGTCACTGATCTTGATCGTGCATGATGCGTGGACGTTTAGTGCACAATTAATTTCGAGGGCTTCACAAGTTGGTATCATAGCCGACTGCCTGTAGGAAGCCCCTTTCCAACACCTTGGACGAACTTGATTCTGATCTTTGATAAACTATTTGACTAACATTGTTGTGAGGCTTACGGTCCCACATCGCCAACGGATAGGATTAGGATCTTTTATCCCTCTCCCTTACTCTGGGATTCTGATATCTCTTCTATTTGAGTGAAAAAAATTACTAACTCTAACTCTAAGTTCTCGTAACTACTTCCTCCCGGAGAACCCCTCATTCCAGATGATGGCTTGGTTCACCAGAAGATTCTGAAGATACTCTTCGATGTTTTCCCGATACCCTTGTGCCCACCACCTTTGCAATTCCCTACCACCGATATATCCTTATGGATAACGACATACATTTGCCATTTATACAATTATTCCCTGTTGCTTTTGTTATTACAAGATACCCCGAAACATTTACCAATATTCCTAGAATCCATTGTTCCTACTACCTTGCAGCTCCATTTCCGCATGAATACACCTACGAATAATTCCTCACACTTACCAGGGATTCGTTCATCCCCGGTTGTTCAGGTGTTTCGCAAATACTTCATAATGCTATTCAATCTTTCGAAAATCCTCTACAACTTATTGCTCTTGAAATTCTTGTCTGCTTGCATTATAGTTAATTCATTATGTCTAGTAGTCTTCATTGATATCCCTTGTCATTACCACTTTGAGCTTAATGATTCAATGTGTGCGAATGCACACGATCATTAGTTGGCCCTTACAAATTATCCTTCTGGCTCAGACATCATTCCGGATATGAGTTGGTTTTCAGCCAATCAAACATTGACCGATTGTGCCTCTAATTCTATTCAACTTACTCATATTTGATCAGAGCATCTGATTGTGATACACCGATTTGGAAATCGTAGTTCCTTTGTATTTAAGCTTTGAATTATTTAGATGTATCGATAATCTGATGCCTTTCCATTCTTTCTTCTTCTGGTTGAGTGCCGATACTCACATCAGATCCTTTGTGGACCGCCAAATCCTTTGTTGGATTATTAACCAACAGTGTCTTTCACATTCGAAAATGTTGTGAGTTCTTCCCCTAATAAATAATGCCTTTGGTAAATGGTATCCTCTGCTTTTGTCAACCATGCTCTACTATCAAGCATGTGTCATCTACTCCTGAAGTTTGTGGAATAGGTTCCTAAGATGCCTTGATGGGTTGAACCTATGTCTTCCCGAATCCGAGTGAACCTGAAAGTTTTCACGAGTCATACTCTTCTAGTGTTTTTCCAGATACATTTTCAACACTAAAACTTCTTCAAAAACCAGAAGTGAATGAAATGTTCTGCATTGAGGAAGTGGGAGTCGACCTTGAACTTTGTGTTCTTTCCCATGCAAATGATGTAGACCCTCACAGAAGCTTCTTGTAAAATATTTAATCATTTGAATAATTCTTCTGGTATCATTAAATATGATCACTTGCAGTTATGGTTCCAAACATGCTTTCCTTATTCAATATATCTGAAAAGAATCCATTCCAGTGCCTCTTCTATTTTGGTTAAAGTATCTGTTGTCGCAGGTCAATGACCCAGTTCAACTTCTATTATGTTCTACCTTCGGGTATTACCCCCTGGTATCTCGAGGATATCATGCCATTGCACTACATCTTATTAATTTTTGATGAAGTAATACCTTTCCTTTTTTAGTCATTCTATGGGTTCTAGGTTGTTGTCAGCTGAGAACAGTGGTTAGTGAATTGAAACCGCATTGCAATTCAATACCCCTAGTATTTTGTTGCTAGGAAATTTAAACTCAATCTTGTCATTCCTAGACTACTAGCTACATCGTTATCATGCTACCTTTGACCGTGCTACCTTGTCCTTCTTTGGGGCACGAATTCTTTAGACTGTGAGCAAGGCTTACGTCGAGTTTTCAACATCATTTTGTTGTCTGCAAAAGCAACTCTAATTCCGAGCTTGCATCTTATCTGTTGTTCCTATAACTTTCCACTTCGTAATTCCCTTGCTTGATGTCGTCGCTTCGGTTGCATCCTCTTAAAACTTCTCGACAAAATGTGTTGTGGTCATCGTCAGCATTTTGACTTCTTCCAGGATGGGAATCGAATCCATGACAAGAAATGCCATCCCCGCCCCTCGATAATTTGGGTTTTTATCGGCAACATCCTTGTTTTCCCCTCCAACACAGACTTGGTCATGTTTCGCATATACCTTGTTTTCCTTGCTATTCCTGAAATTGTTCCTTGTGTATTTCTTGTGATCTTCAGACCCAACCCTTAGTTGAAACACCATATAATTCCTACCTCGAAGCATGACTATGGTACTCAAACATCATGAAGAACATTGGAAGCATAATGCTAAATGTTTCTTGATCAATTATCCAAACACCATTGTATGGGTAACATCACGAATTTCCTTGCCTCTTTACCTAAATGGTTATCTATTTGTTGTCCTGTTATGTATATCATGCTTTGTTCGTTCTTGTGAAGGATATACTCCTAATACTTGTGTATAAACACATTTTCCTTTCCATTGGTCTGTTTAATCTGACAAACACATTTTCCTTTCCATTCGTTTGTTTAACCTTTCTTGTAATCTAAATTATCTGAGCAATGATAATTCCCTGCTTATGTCAACACCCCCCAAGTACAACCCTATCAAGTAAAACCATGTTACTATTGTTGTTAACATTCTGGTAACCACCGATGGAGAGAACTTTGCCTATCGGTCCGCCTCGTTTCAACGAGTAGGAAAATGGTTCTTTTCGTCCCCCGCCCTTGGTGTCGATGTTGTTGCCAGCATAGCTGACAAACTGTTCTCTGACAACCTTGTATCATGATCACACAAGATGCAACAAACCCTCTTATTCGTCATGGTGGTATGTATGTTGATCACTTTGATTTCATTCATCCTAATGATTCAGTAATGTCCGAGATCCCAAGGTCATACTGGTGCAGTATGCTTTGCCTTTCTATATCTCTTGTGACTGAATCTTCCAGTTGCTCGTGCCATCAATTATCATACTACCTCGAGCCGGCCGTTCTTTTGAATTCCTTACGAAAACTCTCTCATTAATTATGAGTTTCATGTAAATGACTATGTGATCTTTGTATATGAATTTACCCTTCCACTTGGCTTCATATGTATTCCTGTGAGCCATCTTCCCTGAGATGTTTGGTATCACACACATCGTTTATTCTTCACTACCCTAGAACCATTACACACTCGTTTCTAGGAAAAGAATGTATGCCTTCCCCATTGAAAGTATTGTACCTTCTTATACGTCTCTCGATAATTTTCTGAGTTTCAACTTGAGTGATACTTATGCCTCATCCCCAGAGTTAAATTGTTCGATGCTTGACTTGGTTAAATCCATCCTTATATAGTTTTCCCTCTTACCCTATCCGTAAGTACGATGAAAATCCTGAAGGAAGAATGACAACTTCGCGACAACGCAAAGATGCAGAGAAATGAAGACATCAATATGGTGGATCGACATCTTCGAGAAGAGTAACCAAGATCGAGAAGACTCGTTAGATTCATAGCCACACCTTCCCCCCTCACTCTACCTCTTAAATTTCGGGACAAGATTTCTTTTAGTAGAGGAGATCTGTAACACCCCGATAGTTTTGCTACAGTGATCCCTTGCCAAGGATGCCATGTCATGATGTTTTACTAAGCCAAATAGCCACTTGATAAAAAAATCAAAATCAAATTTAAATTTAAATTGCAAGTCAAAATAATATTTCTTTAAATAGTAAAACCAAAATGTTCACATTATTCTAAAGTTCCCCTGATCATTTGTAATGTTGAAACCAACATCAATGGACTCACCAATTAATCCCTAGTAAATTATAAAGTGGTCCAACAGCAACTTAAATAGCCATTTCAAAATAAACAAATGTTTATGTATTTCCAAACCCCTTGAAATATTGTGTGCTAGCTCAAAGCATTGCCTACTATTCTGTGACAAGTTTCATGTTTAACAAAATTCAATTGGTATTTATTTAAAATGCAAAATAATAAAGAAAATAGAAAATAGAAAATAGAAAAAGAAATGGGAAAAGGTAAAGACTTACCTGTTGAACTGGGCTCTAGGTCAACAGTGCCCTGCCCAGTCCATTAAGAGATCTCCTTCTTCCTCTTGTTTACCCTCGCACCATGGACGTAGGACGCACGACCGTTCCGCGGATCAGCCACATGCCGACCGTCGGGTGTGTCCCCGCGCTGGTTAAGACCACCCCAGGACCCCGGGACAACCCTTGCCCTCGCCTCCTTCACCCTCGCCCCATTCTCCCCCTCCCTAGCGCATATGGCGCCACCCCAACATCGACCGCGTGGACAGGAGCCTCCCCGTGTCGCTTGGGGAAATCCGTAGGACTACTGCCGTCTTCGCCTTTGTCGGTTTGTCCTCTCCGAGCACCAGGACAAGTCAGGACCGCCCCACAGCTCCCCATCATTGTCGTCTTCCCGGCATGCTCGCTCCTATGCCTCGCCTCGTCCCCAACACTCCGATCCACCCTGAGCCTGCGTGAACTTGCCCCTGTGCTCACATTGAGCACCCGAGTCGATTCCCCTTCCCAGCTCGTTTTTCGTCGTTGTATCGGCTGCCCCGCCCTTGATTTGACCACGGCCAAGCTTACGCTCACCATCCTCGGCCGTGCCCTCGCATGCCTCCTGGCTCTGTTGTTGCCGTGTCCAGCCCGCACCTGCACCCCCGAGCCACGCCCTGCCTTGCCCACGTGCATGCCCGTCGTCGCCGCTCACGGCCGTGGCCCTGCTCCCCCGCGCGCCCGCATGCTGTTGCCGCCCATGGCCCCCTCACCCGCGTCCCTGCACCCGCTCATGCACTCCCAGCCGTGCCTGCCGCTGCTCCTGGCCGTCCTCTAGGCGCCACCCCCACGCGCTGCTTTCGTTGCTGCCTTTGTTGCTGCCGCCATTGGCTGATGCGGCTGCTTGTTGCTGCCGTTCCTGCCGCTGCTGCTAACCCCCGATGCTGCTCCCTGGCCGCCCTATCGTGATGCTCTGCCCGTGCAGCCCGCTCGCCAGCCACGCCTGGCCGCGCCCCGTCTCTACCCCGCGTCCGCGTCGCCCACTCTCCGTCGGGGCCATGCTCCTTTGCTGTGCGTGTGCCGAATAAGGCATTTCCTAACTGGTTGTGCGCGCAACCAGTATCGGGGCCGTTGCTGCACCTTGTGGATCCATGCGAGCCTGGCTCACATGGCCCCAGCGTGATATGGTTTTTTTTCGAGGGTACGCCAATGACGTACCATAGCTTTATAGAAGATAGAAAAGTATTTACAAGAAGTGTCACTCCAATTGCGGACAATCGGGTGAGACACAAAACCCCAACTCCAACACCTACAAGAGGACTCTAAGCTATTCTCTCACGAAACGTTGTAAACCTCCAACTCCGCCAGCCGCTTGCCTCCATTCTGCCAGATCTGCGAGGATCATCATTGCCAGCTCCCTTGGCCTCCTTTGTTGCTCCGTCCTGTTATACACCCTCGCATTTCTTTGCTTCCAAAGGGCCCAAATTGTTGCAATGAATAAAGTGTCGAATCCTCTCTTCTCCGCTCTGTGGTATTTCTCCCTCTCTTTGAGCCACCATTGCAGTGTGGTGTCGTTCGGTGCTGGGTCAGCGCCCTCTAAGTGGCTAGTCTCCCAAATGGTGCACCAAACCTCCCTCGCGTAAGTGCAGCGGGACAGGATGTGGTCGGCATTGTCTTGATCTTGCAAGCATGTGTAGCAGGGAGAGGGTTCTTCTTGCAGGCCGTGACGTGCCCGTCTGTCCGACGTCCAGATCCTATACTACATTGCTAGCCAAGCGTATATTTTGCTCTTTAGTGGTGCCCAGCTCTTCCAGATGCAATTCGCCATTGGTGTTCTCGGTAAGGTGGAGCAAAGGCTTTTGTATATCGAACGGGCAGAGTATTGACCTGACGTCGAGCAAGTCCAGCTGAATTTGTCCGGCTCTTGTGTGTTCCTCCATACCGCGCCAATGGCCTGGCAAAGGTGCATGCACTGCAACTGTGCCGTAAATGAAACCTCCGGCTGACAATCTGCTTCCCATCTGTTATCCTGGAGTGCCTGCTGCACCGTGCGCGAGTTAACGACTCTTGTCGGCACCGTGGCCAAAATCAGCGGCGCGATATCCGCAACAGCAAGCCCACCAACAGCAAGCCCACCAAAATCAGCGGCGTGATATGGTGATTTATGTTTTTCCGGCAAATACGAAGCAAATACATATTCTATCGTATCTGGCTCCTACGTACGCTCGCCCCTAGCCTGTACTCGCCTACTTCGCCCGTCCACTACCCCCGTGACCAGGCTGCCCCATCCACCAAGCCATTCAAATTTCGAATCTCATCAGGTAGACTGGGCTACATCGACCTGCTGTGCCACGCCCTACCCATCGTCGCCCCTGGATCGCGGATCTTGTGAGGTTTACGATTCAAGAATGAATCACGGTGGCGAGTCATTCATGGACCTGCTCTTCAGGTTTCTCCTCTCACAAGATCCGCTTCTTCTTTCTTCGTATTCTCTAGCAAATCCTCAAATCTTCATCTTCTCCTGTTCTTGGGCAGTTTTTGTTCCCAACCGGTCGCACCCGAGGGCGTCCCAGATCTGGCGTTGCTAGAGGAAGGGGAGGAAGGGGAGGAAGACGACGAGTGCGGAGGTGGAGGGGAATATGGTGGTAACGACTCACTCAAGTTCTGCATCTCAAGTTCATGAAGGCATGGAAGATTTTCTCAATGTCCCAGATTGTGACAACACCGACAGTTACAAAGAGCCTCCATCTGAATCCCATCGCACTCCAAGCCCGTGGCCTCAAAGGTACTAGCACAATCCATCTGAATCCCAGCCATGCTAGTTATCTTTTTTCAGTAAAGTACCTAGCCTGATGAAGCCTTGAGGATTCTGGTGGGCCTATTTTGTTCAGTAAAGCTGTTGACTTGATGAAAAATTTAGTTGACGTAAAATAATTTCTACCACCAGCATTAGGGGAGCATCACCACTTCAGTCGCTATCATGGATGTTGACACGATAAAAGGAGAAAGAGCTTTACCGGGTTCAGTTGTTTGCTGTCAAAAGCTTATCTATCTCGCGCCCAGTCGATGATCCAAATTATGTTTTGTGTCAAGGATCATAAACTCGGCTATTGGTTTCAGTACATTTGATTGTCTGATTTTGCCGACTTTTCTTGCTGGCTATTATACTGTAGAATGTGCATGATACAATGTTCATTTTTTTGGAGCAATTTGGCTGTTACATATTAGTCAGATTCTGTTTTCATTCCAACTATGGTTAACATCTCAATCATATGTAGGATCCGTCTCGGTAAGATACCTGACCGCCACGCCTCATTGTTGGGAAGGAAAAGTGCTTTGGAGAAGGCCATGAGAAACTTCGCAGATAAGAAGTCAGCTATCATCGTCAAGCCAGAGATCAGTCAGGAATTTGACTCTCTGGACGAAGTGTACGACTTCTACAATCTATACTCTTGGGAGACTGGTTTTGGCATCAAGTATGGGCAATGCATAAGAAATGTTGACAAGTGCAAGACGGTCCAGGACATAGTATGTGGATGCGCGGTGAGTTATATCACACACTTTGCCCACTTGTGCACTTGCATTAGTAGTCAGTGTATAGTGGCTAATCTTTCTAGTTCGAAAACTCCACAATTACGACTGACTGTTTTCGTTCACCACCACTTTATTAGGGGAAACCACGTAGGGAGAATTCACATTCAGTATGCTGCCAATGTCCTGCACTTATGAGGTTGCATCGCACATCAGACCATGGCTGGTTCATCCATGAAATGAAGTATGAGCATAATCACGGTATGACACAAACATGTGGAGAGAAGTTGCACTAGCCATCTCACAGGCACATTGATGCCCATGCCAAAGACATTGTCATGCACCTTAGGAACAACAACATATCTTTAAGCAAGCTTTCGGTGTGATCGCAAGATTTTTTGGAGATATGGAAAACCTGGCCTTTAACAAGAGGTCGCTGTGCTATCTGTGCAAGAGGATGAATCAGCAACAGGGAGATGATGACATCAGGAAGACAATTCAGCCATTCTCTGAATTGAAAGAGAGGGATCCAAATTTTGTTGACAGTGTGCTTGTGGACGAAGAGAGCAAAATCAGAGCACTGATGTGGACAGATGGTAAGAGCCTCCACCAGTACAAATTCTTCGGAGACGCAATAACTTCGACACAACATATCGTACCAACCAGTACGACATGCCTTTCGGATTGTTTGTTGGTGTCAACAATCACTTCTAGAGCATCATACTTGGAGGAGTATTGCGTCACGACGAAAAAACTGAGACCTTCGAGTGGGTGTTCAAGGAATTCGTGTCCTTGATGGGAGGGAAGGCTCCAAAAACAATTCTAACGGGTAATTTGAAAGCATATTCTTGTTACACTGCCATTCTACTGAACTGCTATATCTCCCTACATACACCTCACTGAGAAGGTCATTTCTTCATTTTTTGCAGATCAAGCCCGTGCAATGGAGAAGGCTATATCTTCCCAGTGGCCTGATACTACACACAGATGGTGCAAATGGCATGTACTACAAAAAGCAAGGGAACACCTAGGACCTGTTTATTCCAAAAATAGTGACTTTAGAGACGAGTTTCACAAGCTGCTAGAGTATATAGTGACAGTAGACGAGTTCGAAACTGCATGGGCTTGCTTAATTGAGAAATATCAACTTGAAGACCATCCATGGCTCACTCAAATATACGAAGTTAGAGCAAAATGGGCAAAGCCATATTTTGCAGGAGTCTTCTGTGAAAGGATGACCAGCACACAACGTTTGGAGAGTGCAAACCACATGCTCAAGCACTACGTGCAACCGGCATCGTCTATGAACAACTTTGTTAGGCAGTATCAGAAAATATTGTTCGACCGCCAATCAGAGGAAGATTTTCAAGAGAAGAAGACTCGTGTGGTAAGCCATAGGAAAAGCATCATACATAGCATTCTTTTTAACCTTGAAACTGCATATGTAGAAATTGTCTTATGAAACTTATTGGCCACCGGTGTTTTCAGGGTGGCGCTGTTTTTAACCTTGGACTGCCACTAGAATACCATGCGAGCAAGGGCTATACCGCAGCTATGTATGAGCTGTTTCAACATGCAATTTAATTGTCAGGGTCATATGTGTTACAAGAGGCATGTCGGACAGAGCTAGGTGTGGTGTACATCGTTAACCACATCTATGCAGAGAGGAGGCAAGCTTGGTCCAGGACACAATATCATGTTCTGTTTGATGAGGAATCTGGAGGATATTTATGTGAGTGTGGTCTTTACTCACACATGGGCATGTTGTGTTGCCATGCTATCCAGGTAGGTCAAAATGAGTCATTTTATCATTCATTGTATGGGTTCAAGTTCAGTTCACTAAATATCAGAACCGGCGGTTACTTGGGCTGTTACAAAAATTTAATAACCTCCTTTAAATTCAGTACACTTACACTCACGAAATTACTCTGCAAGCATAGATTAAAATGCAATACATATATAGTGTGTTTAATTGACAACACATCTATTTTTCTTTCTTTAACAGGTCATGCTAAATTTGGGAGTTAGGGAGATCCAACATGTACACATCATGAAGAGATGGACAAAGAATGCTTGTGAGAACCTGCCAGAGCATCTGAAGATATATCAAGCAGGCAATTCCGCACTGAAGGACGCAACTTACCGACACTCTAGCTTGTACAGTAAGGCACTCGAGATTGTACAGATGGGGGATAAGAACACCGAAGCTTACATAGCTGCAATGAAGCAGTTACTAGATGCAATAAATGTTCTAAACGATACCAACCAGGAGAGTGATGGGCTGGGATTACATGATAAGGCAGCGGCTCCAGTGCACGACCAAGATATGCCTGTTACACCAGGAGCAAACAAACTGTCAGGATCGATGAATGTTGTATCATGCAAGAGGGACCGAGGCAGGCCAACAAATGCAAGAGCAAAGCCAGGTTATGAAAATGTCAGTAAACCAAGATCAAAGTTTTGCTCTGTGTGTAGAGGGAGGGGTCATAAAGCATCTAAATGCCCCTCATATGGAGGCGCAACAAAGAAGCAAAGGAAAGTCCCGAAATGTACCAAGTGCAACCTGGAAGGCCACAAGAGGAATAGCTGCTCTGGAAGCTTGTTCGGCGTCTTCCAATGAGAATATCATGTTAGAGATAGCACTGCCCACAGAATTTGTGACATGCCTGGCTTGTGCTTGTTTTTGGTAGCGAAGGTCTTGACGTGCTGTTGACAAATATGAAAATTCTTTTTTCCACGGAACAATAAGTTTTTTGGTGGCCAATTAGTGAACATGTTTAATTCAAGACATGTAAACTTGGCAATGTTACCAGGATGTGTGAAGTTTGCCATTGTACTAATGTGAGTACAAAGTGCAACCAAAAATCTTAATGGGATGTTCAATTATGACAAAACTTCATATGGTCTTTCTTTCATGAGAGCTGCTATGCACACGACGCTGTCGGCCGATTTGTGCACGACATCACATATCAGCCCGTCCATGCTTACCATCCAGCGCATGTGAGCGGCTGGATTGCGCATCGTGTCGCTGTCGTCCGGGCATGGGTCGTCCACACAGTAGTTCGGTTCTTTCATATTTCATATGTTGCTCCCAGAGAACATGTCTGGAGACACAATATCCTTGATCTGACACATGAAATGGGTTGAGAAAACTGAAACATATTGAACACAGTGCACCCCAAATAGAAACTTTTTGTTGAACATAAACATCATTTTTCAGATTTCACAAAAGGAAATGGTAGCGGATAGCACAATAGTAAGTAAATTGTTCACGAATAGCACATCAGCTTGAGCAGTGCAACAGTAAATGCTCCATACTAATCCGTAAGCTTGCTAGCTAGAAACAGGAGGAACACTAACAACACTACACTAAAAAGCATCCGCTTCTGCTGTTCGTTAGCCTTTTACTTGAGACGGGCTTCAGTCTGACATAGCTTTTCTTCCAGAGCCTTATTTCGTTCCTTCGTCTTGCACAATGCATCCCTCAAAGAAATATTAATGGAGCTTCGTTCCTCAATCCCCATTTCAAGGTGTGCGTTGACGCCATTGAGCCGAGCGTTCTCCCTCTGCAGGTTGTGCACCGTGTCGCGCAGATCGACCAAAAGTTGGCAAGAAAGTTTGCCAGCTATATGAGGGAGAGATAGATCCAGCAAGAACCAAGAAGAAGATAGATTAAAACGAATGCTTGCCCAAGTTTTTTGGCAGTTCAGAAACCTACGTCCAGGGTTAGCGTTGGTCCAGGAGATCCATCTCGCCCCTTTCTCTTTGCACCAGTAATTTGAAGCTGGCTCATATGCTAGCCTGTGCTCACGGTAAGGAATCGGAGATTGCTTTGGATAGTAGCCAGGATCTCCAGCATTGGAGGACGAGCGCGCTACTGATGATGACGAAGACGATGCCATCTGGGATACAACAAGCCTGCGGCCCAACCAAAGTTTCAGATCAGAGATAGGGTTAGGGTTGGGGAGAACGAGGGAATCTGGTTGCTACGGCTTCAGGGGGTGGGAGAGGGTTAGGTGGATTGGTGGTGGGAGGTAGGAGACGGTTTGGGTGTTTGGGGGGAGGGGGTATGACTGGTACTGCTAAATACCACAGTGACGGGTATGTAATTTTCTTTGGCAAAATAGAAAAATGCCGGAGATAATCTATTAGTGCGTGATAACCCTTAGTTACAAGACAACATTCATGTAAGATATATTGTGTCGCTTACCAAAGACCGTGAAACGACTGTGACGGTTATGTCGTGATTTTGAGATGATGGCGCCATGTTGATTATTTGATTGTGATATTGAGAAATAGTATAACAGAGCGACCACAGAGCCGCCACAGTGATTTTGTTCGCCATCCATTGGATCCTTTAACGATCGGTACAGATTTTGCCTCGCATCTCCTGATGCTGCAGCCAATCGTCTCTTGGGGCCGCTGCTCCGGAGGTTGATTTAGTAGAGTTGTGGTTAACTGGGCTTATGTTGGGCTGGTAACATTATCTGCCCCGCTCTGCTCGCACCGGCGGCAAAGCGCACTCTCGCCCTAAAAAATATGCAAATCAGATTCCTTTGCGGTGGCGGGTGCAAATTGCTCGACAGTAGCGACGTATGGCGTTGCTCGCGGAGCCGAAGAGAGGTGATGGCGATTGCTCATGATGGCTTCGCGGCCTGACGGCGGCGACTCCTGCGTGAGGAGCTCATCAATGACCCCGCCGATCGATAGTCCGACGCCCCCTCTACCAACTGCAACGACGGTACGACAGCCATCGGGGCTCACGTTGATAGGCCCCGCGAGGCCTAACAGAGACAGCTGATGGTGCCTGATGTCACCAAGGTAAAGACATCCGCAAAGAGGATGTCGCTCCGAATGGCCGCATTGATCGCTTGGTGTCGGGATGCAAGGTGCAAGCAGGAGAGCGTGAATGGAAGGGTGAGAACGGCAACAACTGCTTCTCTCTGGTTGTGCTTTGTCTCGGAGCTCGCCGGTGGCGTTATCATTCCACTGACATCCTCCGTCTCTTCCTTAATGGACACCAAACAGCATAACTGCACACTAC
>NC_041383.1:377600648-377626147 GCF_002162155.2 Triticum dicoccoides | reverse complement strand
CCGTTCAGGTATCTTATGGATGCTAACTGAACGATTGCCTAAGGTTTCTCATGAATCCAGCATTAAGTCTTAAGCCTAACCATGTCACTTAGAAATACCAAGGTAATCCTTCAGCATTTTTTTTATGTTTTCATGTGTTCCTTTTTTCAATAATGTGGTTGCCGAGGAAGGCTTCATATCATCTTCCTCACATTTTTCAAAGCTTTATTTACTAGCGCAATGCTCTCGCAATAGTTCAAGTATCAGATCATCCTTTTTTATGACCATATGTGTGTTTATTCTTTTCAATCTCAGACCATGAATGATGTTGGGGAACGTAGTAATTTCAAAAAAAAATCTACGCACACGCAAGATCATGGTGATGCATAGCAATGAGAGCGGAGAGTGTTGTCCACGTACCCTCATAGACGAAAGCGGAAGCGTTAGAACAATGCGGTTGATGTAGTCGTACGTCTTCACGACCCGATCGATCAAGCACCGAAACTACGACACCTCCGAGTTCTAGCACACGTTCAGCTCGATGACGTCCCTCGTACTCCGATCCAGCCGAGTGTCGAGGGAGAGTTCCGTCAGCACGACGGCGTGGTGATGATCTTGATGTTCTACCGTCGCAGGGCTTCGCCTAAGCACCGCTACAATATTATCAAGGAGGACTATGGTGGAGGGGGGCACCGCACACGGCTAAGAGATCAAGAGATCAATTGTTGTGTCTCCAAGGCGTGCCCCTCTCCCCGTATATAAAGGAGTGGAGGAGGGGGAGGGCCGGCCCTCTCTATGGCGCGCCCTAGGGGAGTCCTACTCCCACCGGGAGTAGGATTCCCCTTTTCCTAGTAGAACTAGGAGACCTTCCAAGTAGTAGGAGTAGGACAGAAGGAAAGGGAAGGGAGAAGGAGAAGGAAGGAAGGGGGCGCCCCCCCCTTCCCTAGTCCAATTCGGACTAGTCCATGGGGAGGGGTGCGGCCACACTTTGGGCCCTTTCTCTCCTTTCCCGTATGGGCCATTAAGGCCCAACACGAATTCCCGTAACTCTCCGGTACTCCGAAAAATACCCGAATCACTCGGAACCTTTCGGATGTCCAAATATAGTCGTCCAATATATCGATCTTTACGTCTCGACCATTTCGAGACTCCTCGTCATGTCCCCAATCTCATTTGGGACTCCGAACTCCTTCGGTACATCAAAACTCATAAACTCATAATAAAACTGTCAACGAAACCTTAAGCGTGCGGACTGTACGGGTTCGAGAACTATGTAGACATGACCGAGACACGTTACCGGTCAATAACCAATAGCGGAACCTAGATGCTCATATTGGCTCCTACATATTCTACGAAGATCTTTATCGGTCAAACCGCATAACAACATACGCTGTTCCTTTTGTCATCGGTATGTTACTTGCCCGAGATTCGATCGTCGGTATCTCAATACCTAGTTCAATCTCGTTACCGGCAAGTCTCTTTACTCGTGAAGTAATGCATCATCCCGCAACTAACTCATTAGCCAGATTGCTTGCAAGGCTTATAGTGATGTGCATTACCGAGAGGGCCCAAAGATACTTCTCCGACAATCGGAGTGACAAATCCTAACCTCGAAATACGCCAACTCAACATGCACCTTCGGAGACACCTGTAGAGCTCCTTTATAATCACCCAGTTACATTGTGATGTTTGGTAGCACACAAAGTGTTCCTCCGGTAAACGGGAGTTGCATAATCTCATAGTTGTAGGAACATGTATAAGTCATGAAGAAAACAATAGCAACATACTAAACGATCAAGTGCTAAGCTAACGGAAAGGGTCATGTCAATCACATCATTCTACTAATGATGTGATCCCGTTAATCAAATGACAACTCATGTCTATGGTTAGGAAACATAACCATCTTTGATTAATGAGCTAGTCAAGTAGAGGCATATTAGTGACATTAAGTTTGTCTATGCATACAATTCGAGCATGAATAATAAACATTTATCATGATATGAGGAAATAAATAATCACTTTATTATTGCCTCTAGCGCATATTTCCTTCAGTCTCCCACTTGCACTACAGTCAATAATCTAGTTCACATCACCATGTGATTTAACACTAATACACATCTGCATGTGATTAATACCCATAGTTCACATCGTCATGTGATCAACACCCAAAGGGTTTACTAGAGTCAATAATCTAGTTCACATCGCTATGTGATTAACACCCAAAGAGTACTACAGTATGATCATATTTTGCTCATGAGAGAAGTTTAGTCAACGGGTCTGTCACATTCAGAGCCGTATGTATTTTGCAAATATTCTATGTCTACAATGCTTTGCACGGAGCTACTCTAGCTAATTGCTCCCATTTTCAATATGTATCCAGATTGAGACTTAGAGTCACCTAGATCGATGTAAAAGCATGCATCATTGTAACCTTTTACGACGAGCTCTTTTATCACTTCCATTATTGAGAAATATTTCCTTAGTCCTCACTAAGGATATTCTTGACCGTTGTCCAGTGATCTACTCTTAGATCAAAATTGTACTCCCTTGCCAAACTCAAAGCAAGGTATACAATAGGTCTGGTACACAGCATAGCATACTTTATAGAACCTATGACTGAGGCATAGGGAATGCCTTTTCATTCTCTTTCTATTTTTTGCCATGGTCGGGTTTTGAGTCTTACTCAACTTCACACCTTGGAACACAGGCAAGAACTCCTTCTTTGGTTGTTCCATTTTGAAGTACTTCAACATCTTATCAAGGTATGTACTCATTGAAAAACAATTATCAAGCGTCTTGATCTATCTCTATAGATCTTGATGCTCAATATGTAAGCAGCTTCACCGAGGTCTTTCTTTGAAAAGCTCTTATTCAAGTATCTTTTATGCTTTCCAGAAAAATTCTACATTATATCCGATCATCAATATGTTATTCACATATACTAATAAGAAATGTTGTAGTGCTCCCACTCACTTTCTTGTAAATACAGGCTTCTCCAAAAAACCATATGATTTGATCAACTCATCAAAGCGTATATTCCAACTCCGAGATGCTTGCACTAGTCCCTAGATGGATCGCTGGAGCTTGCACACTTTGTTAGCACTTTTAGGATTGACAAAACCTTCTGATTGTATCATATACAACTCTTCTTTAATTAATCCATTAAGGAATGTAGTTTTGACATCCATTTGCCACATTTCATAAATGTGGCAATTGCTAACATGATTCGGACAGACTTAAGCATTGCTATGGGTGAGAAAGTCTCATCATAGTCAACCCCTTGAACTTGTCGAAAACCTTTCGCAACAAGTCGAGCTTTGTAGACAGTTACATTACCATCAGCGTCAGTCTTCTTCTTGAAGATCCATTTATTCTTGATGGCTTGCCGATCATCGGGCAAGTCAACCAAAGTCCATACTTTGTTTTCATACATGGATCCCATCTCAGATTTCATGGACTCAAGCCATTTTGCGGAATCCGGGCTCATCATCGCTTCCTCATAGTTCGTAGGTTTGCCATGGTCAAGTAACATGACTTCCAAAATAGGATTACCGTACCACTCTGGTGCGGATTTTACTCTGGTAGACCTACGAGGTTTGGTAGTAACTTGATCTGAAGTTTCATAAGCATTATCATTAGCTTCCTCACTGATTGGTGTAGTTGTCACAGGAACCAGTTCTTGTGATGAACTACTTTCCAATAAGGGAGCAGGTACATTTAACTCATCAAGTTCTACTTTCCTCCCACTCACTTCTTTCGAGAGAAACTCCTTCTCTAGAAAGGATCCGAATTTAGCAATAAAAATCTTGCCCTCAGATCTGTGATAGAAGGTGTACCCAATAGTCTCTTTTGGGTATCCTATGAAGACACATTTCCCCGATTTTGGGTTTGAGCTTATCTGGTTGAAGTTTCTTCACATAAGCATCGCAGCTCCAAACTTTAAGAAACGACAACTTTGGTTTCTTGCCAAACCACAGTTCATAAGGCGTCGTCTCAACGGATTTTGATGGTGCCCTATTTAACGTGAATGCAGTCGTCTCTAAAGCATAACCCCAAAATGATAGCGGTAAATCAGTAAGAGACATCATAGATCGCACCATATCTAGTAAAGTACGATTACGACATTCGGACACACCATTTCGTTATGGTGTTCCGGGTGGCGTGAGTTGTGAAACTATTCCGCATTGCTTCAAATGTAAACCAAACTCGTAACTCAAATATTCTCCTCCACAATCAGATCGTAGAAATTTTATTTTCTTGTTACGATGATTTTCCACTTCACTCTGAAATTCTTTGAACTTTTTAAATGTTTCAAACTTGTGTTTCATCAAGTAGATATACCCATATCTGCTCAAATCATCTGTGAAGGTGAGAAAATAACGATACCCGCCGCGAGCCTCAATATTCATTGGACCACATACATCAGTATGTATGATTTCCAACAAATCAGTTGCTCGCTCCATAGTTCCGGAGAACGGCGTTTTAGTCATCTTGCCTATGAGGCACGGTTCACAAGTACCAAGTGATTCATAATCAAGTGATTCCAGAAGTCCATCAGTATGGAGTTTCTTCATGTGCTTTACACCAATATGACCCAAACGACAATGCCACAAATAAGTTGCACTATCATTATCAACTCTGCATCTTTTGGCTTCAACATTATGAATATGTGTATCACTACTATCGAGACTTAATAAAAATAGACCACTCTTCAAGGGTGCATGACCATAAAAGATATTACTCATATAAATAGAACAACCATTATTCTCTAATTTAAATGAATAACCGTCTCGCATTAAACAAGATCCAGATATAATGTTCATGCTTAACGCTGGCATCAAATAACAATTATTCAGGTCTAAAACTAATCCCGATGGTAGATGTAGAGGTAGCGTGCCGACCACGATCACATCGACTTTGGAACCATTTCCCACGCACATCGTCACCTCGTCCTTAGCCAATCTTCGCTTAATCCGTAGTCCCTGTTTTGAGTTGCAAATATTAGCAACAGAACCAGTATCAAATACCCAGGTGCTACTGCGAGCATTAGTAAGGTACACATCAATAACATGTATATCACATATACCTTTGTTCACTTTGCAATCCTTCTTATCCGCCAAATACTTGGGGCAGTTCCGCTTCCAATGTCCAGTCTGCTTGCAGTAGAAGCACTCAGTCTCAGGCTTAGGTCCAGACTTGGGTTTCTTCTCTTGAGCAGCAACTTGTTTGCTATTCTTCTTGAAGTTCCCCTTCTTCTTCCCTTTGCCCTTTTTCTTGAAACTGGTGGTCTTATTGACCATCAACACTTGATGCTCCTTCTTGATTTCTACCTCTGCAGCTTTTAGCATTGCGAAGAGCTCGGGAATAGTCTTGTCCATCCCTTGCATATTATAGTTCATCACGAAGCTCTTGTAGCTTGGTGGCAGTGATTGAAGAATTCTGTCAATGACACTATCATCAGGAAGATTAACTCCCAGTTGAATCAAGTGATTATTATACCCAGACATTTTGAGTATATGTTCACTGACAGAACTATTCTCCACCATCTTACAGCTATAGAACTTATTAGAGACTTCATATCTCTCAATCCGGGCATTTGCTTGAAATATTAACTTCAACTCCTGGAACATCTCATATGCTCCATGACGTTCAAAACATCGTTGAAGACCTGGTTCCAAGCCGTAAAGCATGGCACACTGAACTATCGAGTAGTCATCAGCTTTGCTCTGCCAGACGTTCTTAACATCGTCAGTTGCATCTGCAGCAGGCCTGGCACCCAGCGGTGCCTCCAGGATGTAATTCTTCTATGCAGTAATGAGGATAATCCTCAAGTTACGGACCTAGTCCGTGTAATTGCTACCATCGTCTTTCAACTTAGCTTTCTCAAGGAACGCATTAAAATTTAACGGAACAACAACACGAGCCATCTATCTACAACAAACATAGACAAGCAAAATACTATCGGGTACTAAGTTCATGATAAATTTAAGTTCAATTAATCATATTATTTAAGAACTCCACCTTAGACAGACATCTCTCTAGTCATCTAAGTGATCACATGATCCAAATCAACTAAACCATGTCGGATCATCACGTGAGATGGAGTAGTTTCAATGGTGAACACCACTATGTTGATCATATCTACTATATGATTCACGTTCGACCTTTCGGTCTCCGTGTTCCGAGGCCATATCTGTATATGCTATGCTCGTCAAGTTTAACCTGAGTATTCCGCGTGTGCAACTGTTTTGCACCCGTTGTATTTGAGCATAGAGCCTATCACACCCGATCATCACGTGGTGTCTCAGCACGAAGAACTTTCGCAATGGTGCATACTCAGGGAGACCACTTCTTGATAATTAGTGAGAGATCATCTTAAAATGCTACCGTCAATCAAAGCAAGATAAGATGCATAAAGGATAAACATCACATGCAATCAATATAAGTGATATGATATGGCCATCATCATCTTGTGCTTGTGATCTCCATCTCCGAAGCACCGTCGTGATCACCATCGTCACCGCCGCGACACCTTGATCTCCATCGTAGCATCGTTGTCGTTTCGCCATCTATTGCTTCTACGACTATCGCTACCGCTTAGTGATAAACTAAAGCAATTACAGGGCGCTTGCATTTCATACAATAAAGCGACAACCATATGGCTCCTGCCAGTTGCCGATAACTTCGGTTACAAAACATGATCATCTCATACAATAAAATATAGCATCACGTCTTGACCATATCACATCACAACATGCCCTGCAAAAACAAGTTAGACGTCCTCTACTTTGTTGTTGCAAATTTTACGTGGCTGCTACGGGCTGATCAAGAACCGTTCTTACCTACGCATTAAAACCACAACGATAGTTTGTCAAGTTAGTGCTGTTTTAACCTTCGCAAGGACCGGGCATAGCCACACTCGGTTCAACTAAAGTTGGAGAAACAGACACCCGCCAGCCACCTGTGTGCAAAGCACGTCGGTAGCACTAGTCTCGCGTAAAGGTACGCGTAATGTTGGTCCGGGCCGCTTCATCCAACAATACCGCCGAATCAAAGTATGACATGCTGGTAAGCAGTAGGACTTGTATCGCCCACAACTCACTTGTGTTCTACTCGTGGATATAACATCTACGCATAAAACCTGGCTCGGATGCCACTGTTGGGGAACGTAGTAATTTCAAAAAAAAATCTACGCACACGCAAGATCATGGTGATGCATAGCAATGAGAGGGGAGAGTGTTGTCCACGTACCCTCATAGACGAAAGCGGAAGCGTTAGAACAACGCGGTTGATGTAGTCGTACGTCTTCACGACCCGACCGATCAAGCACCGAAACTACGGCACCTCCGAGTTCTAGCACACGTTCAGCTCGATGACGTCCCTCGTACTCCGATCCAGCCGAGTGTCGAGGGAGAGTTCCATCAGCACGACGGCGTGGTGATGATCTTGATGTTCTACCGTCGCAGGGCTTCGCCTAAGCACCGCTACAATATTATCGAGGAGGACTATGATGGAGGGGGGCACCGCACACGGCTAAGAGATCAAGAGATCAATTGTTGTGTCTCCAAGGGGTGCCCCTCTCCCCGTATATAAAGGAGTGGAGGAGGGGGAGGGCCGGCCCTCTCTATGGCGCGCCCTAGGGGAGTCCTACTCCCACCGGGAGTAGGATTCCCCTTTTCCTAGTAGAACTAGGAGACCTTCCAAGTAGTAGGAGTAGGACAGAAGGAAAGGGAAGGGAGAAGGAGAAGGAAGGAAGGGGGCTCCCCCCCTCCCTAGTCCAATTCGGACTAGTCCATGGGGAGGGGTGCGGCCACCCTTTGGGCCCTTTCTCCCCTTTCCCGTATGGGCCATTAAGGCCCAATACGAATTCCCGTAATTCTCCGGTACTCCGAAAAATACCCGAATCACTCGAAACCTTTCCGATGTCCAAATATAGTCATCCAATATATCGATCTTTACGTCTCGACCATTTCGAGACTCTTCATCATGTCCCCGATCTCATCCGGGACTCCGAACTCCTTCAGTATATCAAAACTCATAAACTCATAATAAAACTGTCAATGAAACCTTAAGCGTGCGGACCCTACGGGTTCAAGAACTATGTAGACATGACCGAGACACATTACCGGTCAATAACCAATAGCGGAACCTGGATGCTCATATTGGCTCCTACATATTCTACGAAGATCTTTATCGGTCAAACCGCATAACAACATACGTTGTTCCCTTTGTCATCGGTATGTTACTTGCCCGAGATTCGATCGTCGGTATCTCAATACCTAGTTCAATCTCGTTACCGGCAAGTCTCTTTACTCGTTACGTAATAGATCATCCTGCAACTAACTCATTAGCCACATTGCTTGCAAGGCTTATAGTGATGTGCATTGCCGAGAGGGCCCAGAGATACTTCTCCGACAATCGGAGTGACAAATCCTAATCTCGAAATACGCCAACTCAACATGTACCTTCAGAGACACCTGTAGAGCTCCTTTATAATCACCCAGTCACGTTGTGACGTTTGGTAGCACACAAAGTGTTCCTCTGGTAAACGGGAGTTGCATAATCTCATAGTTGTAGGAACATGTATAAGTCATGAAGAAAGCAATAGCAACATACTAAGCGATCAAGTGCTAAGCTAACGGAATGGGTCATGTCAATCACATCATTATACTAATGATGTGATCCCGTTAATCAAATGACAACTCATGTCTATGGTTAGGAAACATAACCATATTTGATTAATGAGCTAGTCAAGTAGAGGCATACTAGTGACATTAAGTTTGTCTATGTATTCACACATGTATTATGTTTCCGGTTAGTACAATTCGAGCATGAATAATAAAAATTTATCATGATATAAGGAAATAAATAATAACTTTATTATTGCCTCTAGCGCATATTTCCTTCAGTCTCCCACTTGCACTACAGTCAATAATCTAGTTCACATCACCATGTGATTTAACACTAATATTCACATCTGCATGTGATTAATACCCATAGTTCACATCGTCATGTGATCAACACCCAAAGGGTTTACTAGAGTCAATAATCTAGTTCACATCGCTATGTGATTAACACCCAAAGAGTACTACGGTATGATCATGTTTTGCTCATGAGAGAAGTTTAGTCAACGGGTCTGTCACATTCAGAGCCATATGTATTTTGCAAATATTCTATGTCTACAATGCTTTGCACGGAGCTACTCTAGCTAATTGCTCCCATTTTCAATATGTATCCAGATTGAGACTTAGAGTCATCTGGATCGGTGTAAAAGCATGCATCGTTGTAACATTTTACGACGAGCTCTTTTATCACTTCCATTATCGAGAAATATTTCCTTAGTCCTCACTAAGGATATTCTTGACCGCTGTCGAGTGATCTACTCTTAGATCAAAATTGTACTCCCTTGCCAAACTCAAAGCAAGGTATACAATAGGTCTGATACATAGCATAGCATACTTTATAGAACGTATGACTGAGGCATAGGGAATGTCTTTTCATTCTCTTTCTATTTTCTGCCATGGTCAGGTTTTGAGTCTTACTCAACTTCACACCTTGGAACACAGGCAAGAACTCCTTCTTTGGCTGTTTCATTTTGAACTACTTCAACATCTTATCAAGGTATGTACTCATTGAAAAAAATTTATCAAGCGTCTTGATCTATCTCTATAGATCTTGATGCTCAATGTGTAAGCAGGTTCACCGAGGTCTTCTTTGAAAAACTCTTATTCAAGTATCCTTTTATGCTTTCCAGAAAAATGAGCTAGTCAAGTATAGGCATACTAGTGACATTAAGTTTGTCTATGTATTCCAATGTTGGGGATATCGCTTATCGGGAACTTATCGGTCGACCCATGATAAGGGGTAAATCGGCCAGTTTATCGGCATATCGGCCAATTTATCGCCATATCGGCTGAATTATCGGCCGATTTATCTTATCGGTTAGACAACGGTAAGCGATAAATCGGCCGATTTATCGGAATATCGGAAGATATCTTGAACAGTGATGTATTCACACATGTATTATGTTTCCGATTAATACAATTCGAGCATGAATAATAAACATTTATCATGATATAAGGAAATAAATAATAACTTTATTATTGCCTCCAGCGCATATTTCCTTCAAATGAATGTTGGAATTTCAAAGGAATTTAATTCGTCCACATTTCTTATATACGTCTAACGTTCGTTCATCAAAATGGATGGTTGTGGCATGGCAATGTGCGCGCAATATTCACTTCCACACTACAACCACAAACCCAAATGTATGAATCAAGTTATGCAAATTCAACATTCGTGTTTGGTAACTTCATGTATTTACGGATATTTTAATTAATTCATTAAAAAATGAACGGGCGCGGCAACGCGCGTCAACGTGATCTAGTATGTAGTGGAGGTACCACAACTCCGGGCGCAGGTGCGTTGGCCATTACAACATCTGGTCCTAGACAATGGCCCGAATACTGGCGCCGTGTGACAGAGGCGATAACAAACTGACATGGCGTCGTGGTCAGAGCAACCGGCATCACAACAGGTAATCATGGTCAGATATGACACATACAGTTCATAGCCGAATTCGCCATGGTGGCAATACGACGCGTCGGCACTATACAGTAATGATTTTTCTCACACCCCCATTCCCATCTCGTGTGTTCAGTATCGGACGGAGGACTCGTGCAGTAATGTATAGGCGTGGTCATACAATGTCGTCAGAAGGAGATATGCATCTCCAATATAGTACTACTTCGATGGCGCTCCTTTGTCGCTGTTGTCGAGCAATCGTGCAGTAATGATTTTTCTCACATCGATGGCGCTCCTTTGTCTCTGTGATGAAAGGATCTTAAAGAGTCATTCAAGACAATGCACAGAACTGGCGCACAAGATCCTTTTTTCCATCGAAAATAAAACTCATGTGATTTGAGAGGAAGGACTTAGAAAGCAGAGAGCCGAATGCACAAAACCTATCTATTTTATGTCATTTTAAATATATGACCAGCGTGGGAGAGTGATCCGATAATGACTCTAAAATGGCTGGAGACGATGGTGCCAGGTCGTTGTATGTCTGATGCTTGTGTGCTACGATACTCAATCATATCCCCTGCTTATATGATTCAAGCCGAAGTACTTTAGTGAGTATTTCGAGTAAATGCCAATGAGTAGTCTTCTTATGGCTAAGCATGAAGGACTTTAAAAGGAGCTGACATTGCTCGCCTATAATACTTTACATATGTTTGACTAGTGCTTATTTAGTCCTAGACGAAAGACTTTATCAAGGGGTGACATTGCTCGGCTATAATACTTTACTTTTGTGTGTCGTATGCTTGTGTGTTTCGAGATTAAGGTATTTAGTGACTAGTCCAAGTAATGTCACACGAATAACACTCTTATGGCTCGAGATGAAGGACTGTAGAAATAGGTTATATTGCTCGACTATAGTACTTTACTTATGTATACCAGGTGCTTATGTGTTACAAGATGAAGGACTTTGGTAAGTAGTTCAAGGAAATGCACATGAAAAGAACTCATATGGCTCGAGATGAAGTACTCTAGGAAGAGTTGACATTGCTCGACTACACTACTTTACTTGTGTATGATCTGTTGCTTGAGTGGTCTGGTATGAAGGACTGTATCAAGAGGTGACACCGCTTGAACATGCTCCGATACTCAATCATATCTGGAGCTTATATGATTCGAGATGAAGTACTTTAGTGGTTGTATCATATAAGTTCTGGGGCTTAAAAAGAGTTCATATTGCTCGACTATAATGCCAACCTTATGTATACCTGGTGCTTATGTGTTATGATATGAAGGACTTTGGCAAGTAGTACAAAAAAATGCACATGAAAAGAACTCATATGGATCGAGATGAAGGACTTTAAAAGAGCTGACATTGCTCGACTATAATACTTTACCTATGTATGTTTTGGTGCTTAAGTGTTCCGGTACGAAGGACTTCATCAAGAAGTGGCACCGCTTGACCATGCTATGATTCTCAATCATAGAGCTTATATGATTCAAGGTGAAGTACTTTAGTGAGTATTCAAGTAAATGCCAACGAACAGTCTTCTTGTGGCTAGGGATGAAGGACTTTAAAAGGAGGTGACATTGCTCGCTTATAATACTTTACATATGTTTGAATAGTGCTTATTTATTCCGGGATGAAGGACTTTATCAAGAGGTGACATTGCTCGGCTATAATACTTTACTTATGTGTGTCGGATGCTTGTGTGTTTCGAGATTAAGGTCTTTACTGATTAGTTCAAGTAATTGCACACGAATAGTACTACTTTACTTGTGTATGATTTGGTGCTTGAGTGTTCCTGTATGAATGACTATATCAAGAGGTGACACCGCTTGACCATGTTGCGATACTATAATCATATCCGGAGCTTATACGATTCGAGATGCAGTACTTTAGTGGGTGTATCATATAAGCTCCGGAGCTTAGTAAGAGTTTATATTGCTCGACAATAGTACTTTACTTATGTATACCTGGTGCTTATGTGTTACGATATGAAGGACTTTGGTAAGTAGTACAACAAAAATGCACGTGAAAAGAACTCATATGGGTCGAGATGAAGGACTTTAAAAGAGCTGACATTGCTCGACTATAATACTTTGCTTGTGTATGTTTTGGTGCTTAAGTGTTCCGGTATGAAGGACTTTATCAAGAGGTGGCACCCCTTGACCATGATATGATTCTCAATCACATCCAGAGCTTATATGATTCAAGGTGAAGTACTTTAATGAGCATTCGAGTAAATGCCAACGAACAGTCTTCTTGTGGCTAGGGATGAAGGACTTAAAAGGAGGTGACATTGCTCGCTTATACTACATTACATATGTTTGAATATTGCTTATTTATTCCGGGATGAAGGACTTTATCAATAGATGACATTGCTCGGCTATAATACTTTACTTATATGTGTCGGATTCTTGTGTATTTTCAGATTAAGGTCTTTAGTGATTAGTTCGAGTAATTGCACACGAATAATACTCTTATAGCTCGAGATGAAGGACTTTAGAAAGTGGTTATATTGCTCGACTATAGTACTTTACTTATGTATACCTGGTGCTTATGTGTTATGATATGAAGGACTCTGGTAAGTAGTTCCAAAAAATGCACATGAAAAGAACTCATATGGCTCGGGATGAAGGACTTTAGAAAGAGTTGACATTCCTTGACTATACTTCTTTACTTGTGTATGTTTTGGTGCCTAAATGTTCGGGTATGAAGGACTTTATCAAGAGGTGACACCGCTTGACCATCCTGCGATACTCAATCATATCCGGAGCTTATATGATTCGAGATGAAGGACTTTAGAAAGAGTTGACATTGCTCGACTATACTACTTTACTTGTGTATGTTTCTGGTGCTTCAGTGTTCCGGTATGAAGGACTTCATCAAGAGGTGACACCGCTTGACCATGCTGCGATACTCAATCATATCTGGAGCTTATACGATTTGAGTTGAAGTAGTTTAGTGGCTATTTCAATTAAATGCCTGGAGCTTCGAAAGAGTTTATATTGCTCGACTATAGTACTGTACTTATGTACACCTGGTGATTACGTGTTACGATATGAAGGACCTGGGGTAAGTAGTACAACAAAATGCACGTGAAAAGAACTCATATGGATCGAGATGAAGGACTTTAAAAGAGATGACATTGCTCGACTATAATACTTTACTTGTGTTTGTTTTGGTGCTTAAGTGTTCCGGTATGAAGGACTTTATCAAGAGGTGGCCCAGCTTGACCATGCTATGATTCTCAATCATATCCGGAGCTTATATGATTCAAGGTGAAGTACTTTAGCAAGCATTAGAGTAAATGCCAACGAACAATCTTCATGTGGCTAGGGATGAAGGACTTTAAAAGGAGGTGACATTGCTCGCTTATAATACTTTACATATGTTTGAATAGTGCTTATTAATTTCGGGATGAAGGACTTTATCAAGCTGTGACATTGCTCGGTTATAATACTTTACTTATGTGTGTCGGATGCTTGTGTGTTTCGAGATTAAGGTCTTTAGTGATTAGTTTGAGTAATTGCACACGAATAATACTCTTATAGCTCGAGAAGAAGGACTTTAGAAAGAGGTTATATTGTTCGACTATAGTACTTTACTGATGTATTCCTGGTGCTTATGTGTCACGATATGAAGGACTTTGGTAAGTAGTTCCAAAAAATGCACATGAAAAGAACTCATATGGCTTGGGATGAAGGACTTTATAAACAGTTGACATTCCTCGACTATACTACTTTAATTGTGTATGATTTGGTGCTTGAGTGTTATGATATGAAGAACTTTAGCAAGAGGTGACACTGCTCGACCATGCTACAATAGTCAATCATATCCGGAGCTTATATGATTCCAGATGAAGTACTTTAGTGGGTATTTTGATTAAATGGCCGGACCTTAGCAAGAGTTTATATTGCTTGACTATTGTACTTTACTTATGTATACATGGTGCTTATGTGTTACGATTTGAAGGACTTTGGTAAGTAGTTCAAGAAAATGCGCATAAAAAGAACTCATGTGGATTGAGATGAAGGACTTTAGAAAGAGTTGACATTGCTCGACTATACTAATTTACATGTGTATGTTTTGGTGCTTAAATGTTCGGGTATGAAGGTCTTTATCAAGAGGTGACACCGCTTGACCATGCTGCGATACTCAATCATATCCGGAGCTTATATCATTCAAGATGAAGGACTTTAGAAAGAGTTGACATTGCTCGACTATACTACTGTACTTGTGTATGTTTTTGGTGCTTGAGTGTTCCGGTATGAAGGACTTCATCAAGAGGTGACACCGCTTGACCATGCTGCGATACTCAATCATATCCGGAGCTTATACGATTCGAGATGAAGTACTTTAGTGGCTATTTCGATTAAATGCCCGAAGCCTCAACAGAGTTTATATTGCTCGAGTATACTACTATACTTATGTATAACTGGTGATTATGTGTTACGATATGAAGGACTTGGGTAAGTAGTACAACAAAATGCACGTGAAAAGAACTCATATGGATCGAGATGAATGACTTTAAAACAGCTAACATTGCTTGACTATAATACTTTACTTGTGTATGTTTTGGTGCTTAAGTGTTCCAGTGTGAAGGACTTTATCAAGAGGTGGCACCGCTTGACCATGCTATGATTCTCAATCATATCCGGAGCTTATACAATTCAAGGTGAAGTACTTTAGCGAGCATTCAAGTAAATGCCAACGAACATTCTTCTTGTGGCTAGGGATGAAGGACTTTAAAAGGAGGTGACATTGCTCGCTTATAATACTTTACAAATGTTTGAATAGTGCTTATTAATTCCGGGATGAAGGTCTTTATCAAGAGGTGACATTGCTCGGCTATAATACTTTACTTATGTGTGTCGGATGCTTGTGTGTTTCGAGATTAAGGTCTTTAGTGATTAGTTCGAGTAATTGCACACGAATAATACTCTTATAGCTCGAGATGAAGGACTTTAGAAAGAGGTTATATTGCTCGACTATAGTACTTTACTCATGTATTCCTGGTGCTTATGTGTTACGATATGAAGGACTTTGGTAAGTAGTTCCAAAGAATGCACATGAAAAGAACTCACTTGGCTCGGGATGAAGGCCTTTATAAACAGTTGACATTCCTCGACTATACTACTTTACTTGTGTATGATTTGGTGCTTGAGTGTTCCGGTATGAAGGACTTTAGCAAGAGGTGACACCGCTCGACCATGCTACGATAATCAATCATATCCGGAGCTTATATGATTCGAGATGAAGTACTTTAGTGGGTATTTTGATTAAATGCCCGGAGCTTAGCAAGAGTTTATATTGCTCGACTATAGTACTTTACTTATGTATACATGGTGCTTATGTGTTACGATTTGAAAGACTTTGGTAAGTAGTTCAAGAAAACGCGCATGAAAAGAACTCATGTGGATCGATATGAAGGACTTTAGAAAGAGTTGACATTGCTCGACGATACTGCTTCACTTGTGTATGTTTTGGTGCTTAAATGTTTCGGTATGAAGGACTTTATCAAGAGGTGACACCGCTTGACCATGCTGCGATACTCAACCATATCCGGAGCTTATATGATTCGAGATGAAGGACTTTAGAAAGAGTTGACATTGCTCGACTATACTACTTTAGTTGTGTATATTTTTGGTTCTTGAGTGTTCCGGTATGAAGGCATTTATCAAGAGGTGACACCGCTTGACCATGCTGCGATACGCAATCATATCCGGAGGTTATACGATTCGAGATGAAGTACTTTAGTGGCTATTTCGATTAAATGTCTGGAGCTTCGAAAGAGTTTATATTGCTTGACTATAGTACTGTACTTATGTATACCTTGTCGGATGTTGGGTTCCAGCAGACCCTTAAGGTTCGAACTCTGGGGTGCGCACGAAGATCTCTCCCCTACCGATCTACATCCTATCGTGTCGTGAGATCTAAGCCGGAAACGATGAACAACACAAGGGACACGAGATTTATACTGGTTCGGGCCACTGTTGTGGTGTAATACCCTACTCCAGTGTGTGTTGTGGTGGATTGCCTCAGGGGCTGATGATGAACAGTATAAAGGGAGAATGGCCTCGCGAGAGGTGTTCTTGGGCTGATGCGATGAACTGCTCGGGTGAGTTCGATCGCCTCTCTCTCTCTCTAGGCTTTCCAAATCTGGATCCGATGCCTCTCTACTGTGGTGGCTAGTCCTATTTATAGAGGCCCTAGGCCTCTCCCCAAATATTGAGCGGGAAGGGCGCCAACAACAGCCATTTCGTAGGGGAACATCCAGTACAAGTTATCCTGACTAAAGTTGCTCTTCGGCTGCCAAAAGCACTGGCGATGACGCTGCCTTGCGCTCCACGCTGACCTCCGTCCTGCCGCTCCGCTGGTCTTGGTCTTGTTGCACTGAAATGGCAACCTTTGCCTGTTGCCTCGGTACTCCACGCCTGTGCTTGCTCCCTTTGCACCAAAGAGGAAACAAGGACACTGCACAGGTCGGCGCCCGCCTGGCCTCGATCGTCATGGCTTGCATCACGAGCACCTCGCGAGGTACCCTGCCTTGATCTCTCCGCCTCCTCGCGAACCTGCCTGGCGAGGCCATCCCTGAGGAAGCCTTGCATCGCCCCCCCCCGCGAGGCTTGGCCCCTCGCGAGGGTCTTGAGTCTTGTGCTGATGAAGATGGGCCGTACTGGGCCACCATTTGAGCCACGCCGCAGGCCGCAGGCAGGCAAGTTTGGGGACCCCCGTTCCCAGAACACCGACAGTAGCCCCCGGGCCCAAGGCGCACTCGGACTTGGCTTAGCAGATGAGAGAAAGGGCAAGTGCAGAGTGCCACGGGCCCCATCAGCCTGCGGCCTTGGGCGCCGCATGGCGGTTGATTGGACGTGGGCGTCTCCGCTTCCCCACGCTGCCTCGGCAATTGCTCGACTGACAAAAGGCTGGCTCTGGGTTAGCCTTACCTCATTACCCTCGTTCTCCTTGCTCCAGATCCCCTTCCTTGCTCTCCGCCTACCTGCCTCCAAAATCTCCAGATCTGCCTCATTCTTTCTCCTCCGACGAACTATGGCCCCCCACAAGACTTCGGCTGGGGCTGCATCGGCCTGGTACTCGCCGGCCCTGGTCTCCCCCACATTACGGAGAAGAATATCGCCCGCACGCTCCGGATGGCAGCGTCGCAGATTAACGAGTTTGGGGAGACTGCGCTCTGTCTTGGCTCCGCCTAGCCGGAGGACAAGGGGAGCACCTTCTATCCCTTCTTCATGAACGCCGTCATCGCTGGTCTGGTTCCTCCCTTCTCTAAGTTCTTCCTTGCTATCCTTCGCCAGTATCAGTTGCATGCTCTGCACATCCACCCCAACTCCATCCTCCTCTTGTCGATCTTCGCCTACTACTGCGAGGCGCACGTCGGGGTGGCGCCCTCCGTGGCCTTGCTGTGCCACTTCTTCTCCCTCCGGGTCTCTGGCGGCAATATCTCAGCGTGCGCGAGTTTCGTCGCGTACTCCAAGTCCATCGCCATCTTGAAGTCCGGGAAGAGGGCCGAGGGCTTCCGGAGCAAGTGGGTTATGGTCAACGCTGGGTGCCACAACCCTCTGTTGGAGCTGCCGACAAAGCGGCCCAAGGCCATTGAGGCGTGGTCCCACGCGAAGCTTGATGACCGGTGGGCGAAGCGGGTGTTGGATAAGATGAATGCCGACCTGAGGCCGGGCAGTCTGAGGGCGGCGAAGCTGACCGGGGCCTCGCTCCTGAGGGAGTTTCTGTCGCACCGGGTGGCCCCTCTTCAGGCACACTCGCGCCCGCTATGGAGGCTTGCAGATGCAGATGTCGTCCTCCGCCTGAGCTTGGACGCCCTGAGCAACGAGAATCTGACCGCGGCCTTGCGCTGTTTGGTTGGAGAGGAAGTGGCCGGCCGGTGGGTGCTCCGGTCCCTTTGTTCCTCCGTGATGACTGGGAGCTGGTGGTGGACGCCATGCCCACCTTCGACGGGGTCGGCCTGTTGCCGGCGGAGGATCCTGAGGGTCAGGCGACAGCGACGGTGAACCTATCCTCCGGTGAATCCAGTGGAGAAGAGGAAGGAGATGACGACGATGATGAGGAGCGCGACTCGGAGGCAACCTTTGAGGGGATGGGGGAGACTTCTCCCTGGCGTAGGGCGAGCACCCTCCGCTCCATGCCTGATGATGACGAGGCCGACGCCAGGAGGGGAGGGGAGGACGCGCCCCTGGTCCCGAGGAAGGACAGGTCCGGGCTGATCTCTCGAGGGGCCACCCCGGCCCCTGCATCGACCGAAGTCAGCTCCCGCCCCTCAAGCGCGCCTTCTCCTGCGACTGGGCCTCCCGAGGCTGAGCCCCGCAAGAGGCTTTCAGGCTTCAAGCTTAGCCGTAGGCCGTGGGATCCTGCGGCGGTCAACAAGTAAGTGTTCGAATTCTGCCTTGCTCCTGTCTTTTGCTGTTTAGACATGACATCTTCCATTGGGCAGGCTGCTGCCCGCGGCGAAGAGGCTGAAGGGAGGCACAACGACCGTGCCTGAAACGGGCTCGTCAGCCGTGGCCGCGTCCCCCGCCCGATCATCCTCGTGAGGCCAGCAGGAACGCTCCGGCAAGGAGTCAGCCCCCGTGTCCCCGTTGACTCTGGAGGCGCCCGTGCATGACGCCGTCGCCGAGGTTGCCAAGGCCCAGGAGGTCCCTGCCGCCCAGGTTGTGATAACGCTGCCCTCTTCTCCTCCTACTCCGCTGACCCCCGTCTCCTCTGCTTCCTCTGCCGCCTTGGACCGCGCTGCCGACAAACTGAGCCAGCTGCAGGAGGATCTCCGAAGCACGGACCCCCGCCTGGTGGCCGGGCGCCTGGGGTTAGTCTCCAGCTGGGCTAGCTCTGACGCCTCCATCCGAGCGGCGCTGAGCCAGGCTGTGGCGGCTTTCGAAGAGGGGAAGCAAGCCACCTCCCAGGCCATGGCCGCCCGTGATGAGGCGCTGAAGGACGCTTCCACCACCAAGGGCCATTGCAAGACGCTGGAGGGCGAATTGCAAGGGTTGCGCGATGAGCTCGCAAAGGAGATTCGCGACCGCCAGGTGAAGGAGGAGGAGTTGAAAGCTCGGGAGGCTGCTATCAAGGAGCACGATGCCGAACTGTCAGCCGACCGTGACCAGCTGAAGACACTAGAGCATGCGCTGAAGGTGGAGAGGGTCGAGCTGGATGCCGGGGCGAAGATCCTAGCCGAAGACCGCACGGCCTTCGCGCTCTATGAGGAGAGGGCCCGCATAGCGCTAAAAACGCTCTACGACGGGGGCCTGGAGAAGCCACTGGCCAGAGCCAAGGAAGGCCCCGCTAAGCTAGTTCCCTTCCTTGTCGAGGCGCTTGAGGAAGTTGTGATCGGCATCGGCCCCATGGCTGAAGTCGAGGCTCGCGTCCTCTCCTCCGCAGCGCTGACGCGGATCCTCAGCCACATCTACCTCTGCAACCCCGACGCCAACCTCGATGACCTGCTGGAGCCCGTGGACGCCAAGCGCTCCGCCGCCGCTGCTGAAGCCGTCAAGGGCCGAGCGGAGGCCTTGCTGTCGAAGTTCCGTGCCTTCAACACCGCACCTAAGCGAGGTGTTGCCGGCCCCGCAACTCCAGGAGGCGGGGCTACCAAGCGCGACTCTACCACGAGCGGTGGCGCGACCCAGGGGTGATCTTATCGCGGCCTTTTCCCTGCTTTGATTCCTGCAACATGCACCATGCCTCGTGGAGGTGTTTAAATTTGTGTCTGGTATCGTGAGAACAATTTATGGTCTGTAATATTTGCTTCTGGATTTGCTAGATTTTGCGATTTCCTTCCTATTTGCTTGTGTTCTACTTCGGCAGAGCCCGGCCCCGTGCATACCTCAGCCGCCGTTAGCCCCGACCGGATCACCAGGACGGAACTAAGGAGTGAGGGGCTACGTGACATGTTAGGCTCCTGGGTCGCGATGCTCAGGAGTCCCCCTTGACGCGCGAACAGCAAATAGGGAGGGGGTGGAGGAGATGATTTGTCATTCTACGTCGGCAGGGCCCGGCCCCGCGCATACCTCAACCGTCGTTAGCCTTTCGGAACTAAGGAGTGAGGGGCTACGTGACCAGTTAGGCTCCTAAGTCGTGATGCTCAGGAGTCCCCCTTGACGCTCAAACGAGTCTTCATACCTTGGCTCCGCTCGGGGAGGGGCGCGCGATGACCAGGTCCGAGGGACCTGGCTGGGTGGCATGTGCTCGGGCGTGGCCCAGGCGCAGCCCCCGTGTCTAGCCCCCTCGCGCGGCACTCCCGAGGGGAGGCTTTGCGATGGTGCCAGACACTGAGCTCTGGGCTCCCCGAGGTTGATACAGTCGTGGGCTGCCCTCAGTTGTTTATCACCAGCGTGGAGCATAGCGCTTCTGTATGTGTACGGGCATAGTCGCTCCTCGGCAGTGTCGTCAGCCAGCGCGGAGGATGGTGCTTCCACCGGTGCGTGGGAGGGGGGCTCCCCTCCGGGAGGAGCCCCTGGGGCGTGTATAGCCCCGCCCTGACGCGTGGCCGGCACGGTAGGGCTAGGAGAGGTGTCTGGGCACCCGTGAGCCAGCGCGGGACTCACGAGGCCCTACCTCAAGGTGGGTTACGCCTAGCTCTGGGCCTTTGTGGATGGTATGTTCCTGCAAGGTGGTTAAAATGCAAATGCTCTACGTCCTCAGGTCCCGGCCCTCGAGCAAGCTCAGCCGCCGCTGGTTTGACAGGTCACGATGCCGTGGGTCAAGGCCAGGGGGTGAGGGCTGGAGAGCCAGTAAGAGCCCATGAGTCGCGATGCTCAGGTGCCCCCCTTTTAACGTGTAAGCGATTCGCATGAGGAGAAATAGGCCCGTGGTGGGCGGCGAGCGACAATCATGAACAGGTCAAGCATGAAGGAGCAAATCAACTTAGATAGATGCAGGAAAAGCAAATGCCACTGGGTCGGGCCCGAGCGGCTTGGGGATGATGCGGCCCGAGGGGCGCCCCAACAAAGTAAGCGGAAAACATAAGCAAAATGGATACATGCCGCAGGGATGGACCCACGCGACCTGGGAATGATGTAGCCCTGTGGGCGCTCCCAGCTGAAACAAAAACTGAAAAGAAGTCACCTGATGCTGTTGCAGGGCGAGTATCGGACTAGTTGATGATGCGGGGTGAAGGAGCCGATCCTCACGAGCCCTCGGGACTCCGAGCCTCGGGGGGCTCAGGAGGTCCGGGCAGCCTGTTCAGGTCCATCTCCATCTCCTCCAGGAACGCGTGATGCTTGGCCACCTGAGCTTCCAGAATGCTCCTCATCAGGCGCTGGTGGGTTACAGCCGCGTTCGGCAAGACGAAGGGCATGCGAACGAAGCTGTGCGGTGGGCCCGCGCAATGCCCCACGCGCGAAGGCCAAAAGCACTCCTGAGAAGCGACTCGATTGAGCCCTGGGTAGTTGATGCAGACGCGCAGCCCGCCATCCTCGCCTGGATGGGGAGCTACGCCGGGCAGACGGTGGTTGCCGTGCATGACTCTCGGTTCCTCCACATCCTGAGCGGCCTTGGTGATGAACTCCTGAGGGTTGGGTCCTTCTTTCCTTACGCCTTCCTGAGGGAAGCGTGCCGCGAAGCACGCCTCCAAGTGGTGCCCAAGCGCCTCCCTCGTGATCTTGGCAAAGTCGGTGGCTCCCCAGGAGAGAGCCCCCGAGCCCTGCCCGAGGAGGGCGCAGGGCACGCCTTCCTATGCGATGGAGGGTGGCGCCCCTTGGATGGGCGCATGTCCTGATGTGGCGCCTCCGAAGGTGCCTGCCTCCTGAGGCCTCGATCCAGGTGATGTCTTATTCTTCTTGGGAGCTACTCCAGGGAGGTTTCCACTCTTGCTGTCCGGGTCCTCGATCGACGTGACCTGGAAGGTGCGCTCGACGGAGCACACCGCATCCTTCTCTTCACAGGGGACTATGATGACCCTACCGCTTCCTGGCATCTTGAGGACGTTGTAGCCATGGTGAGTCACTGCCATGAACTTGGCCAGGGCTGGGTACCCGAGGATTGCATTGTATTGCAGGCGAATGTGAGCGACGTCGAAGTCAATGAGCTCGGTGTGGTAGTTGCTGTGCTGTCCAAAGGTGACAGGAAGGCGGACCTGCCCTATCGGGACAGTGGAACCATTAGTGACTCCTGAAAAAGGCTTGGTTGGCTGAAGCTGATCATATGGCACTTGGAGATTGTTGAACGTCTCGACGGACAGAACGTTGAGTCCTGCTCCGCCATCGATGAGGGTCCTAGTGACTTGCACAATGCTGATGACCGGGGAACAATGCATTTGGAGGACACCGTCCGTTGCCGCGCACTTGAGCTGATCCGCTGAGCTGAACGTGATGGCGCATGCAGACCACCTGAGATGGTGCGTGGCCTCAACCTTGGGGAGGACTGCATTCACCTCGCAAGCAAACTGCTTGAAGATGCGCTGTGAGGCTGGGGCCTGAGCGCCGCCCAGGATGCAAGCGATTGCACGTGGCTCCTGGAAGCCTCCAGCCCCCTCGTCCTGATGATGGTCTTCATTCCTTCTTGGTGGTGGCGGCCGAGGAGGAAGGCCTGCGTTGCCCTACGGTCGGTCCTCGCGAGGCTGATCTCTCCAGGCTCCCTCGGGAGGCTGGTCCTGCCAGCGGTCCTCGCGAGGTCGGTCACGCCACCCTTGGCGAGGGCCACGGTCATCCCATCGTCATCCACCTCTTGCTCCGCCTCGGCCGTAGCCCCGATCGTTGCGCTTGGGATGTCGACTGACACGGCCTTCTCACACGGCCCTGAGCTCTTGGCACTCGTTGGTGTTGTGGGTGTGGATATCGTGGTACACATAGTATCGGCTGCCCTTGTACGACTCCGACTAGTCCCTGCCGCGCTTCGTGTCTGGCTCCGCTGCGAGTACAACTGCCCCTTTGCGCTTCACATCCTTGGCCTTGGCTTTCTTCTCTTCTGGGTCCGCTGCTGGGAGCTCGAGAAGGGAGAGGCGCCCTTCCTCAGCCCTTGCGCACTTGGTCACCAGGTTGAACAACTCCAGAGACATGCACAGATCTTCATGGATTGCCAGCTCCTCCTTCATCTTGACATCGCGAACGCCATCAGAGAACACCGAAATGATGGCCTCCTCAGTCATCTTGGGAATCTTGAGGCGAGCGTTGTTGAAGCGCTGGATGTACTTCTGCAAGGTCTACTAGGCTGCTGCTTGATGCAGCGCAGGTCACCCACGGCCGGTGGACGGTCGTGAGTGCCCTGGAAGTTGGCGATGAAGCGGGTGCGCATCTCGTCCTAGGAGGAGATGATGCCAGGAGCCAGGTTCAGGAGCCAGGTGCGGGCACCGTCCTTGAGTGCCATGGGAAACCAGTTCGCCATGACCTTTTCGTCTCCGTTGGCGGCTTCGATGCCCAGCTCATAGAGCCGTAGGAACACCTTGGGGTCTACAGTATCGTCGTAGCGAGGAGGCAGGTCAGGCTTGAACTTGCCTGGCCAGGCGACACTGCGTAGCTCAGGGGTGAAGGCACGGCAGCCTGCGGTGGCCACCGGAGCCCTCTGCTAACGCTGGGCTTGCTCCTGGATATTCCCACGCGCCACCGCTTGGATCAGCGCGGGGTCTTGACGTGGTGGCGCAGGGATGCGGTCATGGCGCACCGGTGCCGGAAGCACACGAGCACCTTCTTGGGGACGAGGGATTTCTTGACAGCTCCTTTCTTTTCACGCGGGCACCAGGCGCGGTGGATCTCGTCATGGGGCCGCGTGCCTTGGAGCCAGTACGCCTTCTTGAGGAGGAGGTGGCGGAGGCACCTCCTGATCCGCGCCTCCTGCGCAGGACGGAGGGCGAGGCAGCAAGAGGGACGGCATAGGAGAGCCCCCTGCAGCGCTGACGAGCTCGGTGATGCGGGCAAGCCAGTCCTCGTAGAGGTCGTCGACGGGACGGTAGTGCAGGAGCTCACGCGCCAGGAGCAACGCGGCATGTGCGTCTGTGGGGGCGCGTCGGGCGTGGGACGACAAACTGGCTGGAGTAAGCGACGGGGTGGCGGTGCGGCCTTCCCGCCACACCGATGGATACAGAGACGAGGCCTCCTGCTCGTTCCCCGCCGAGCCGGTGGCGGCGTTGGCGGCAGGCGATGGGGAACGACGAGGACACCCGCCGACGGGCGCCGTCTGGGCGATGCGGGCGGCGAGAGCAGCCCGACGCTCAGCGTGAGCCCGACGAGCGTCAGCCATGGACACGACGGAAGATCGAACGCGAACAACGGAAGAAAGATTCTGGCGCACCCCTACCTGGCGCGCCAAATGTCGGATGTTGGGTTCCGGCAGACCCTTAAGGTTCGAACTCTGGGGTGCGCATGAAGATCTCTCCCCTACCGATCTACGTCCTATCGCCTCATGAGATCTAAGCCGGAAACGATGAACAACACAAGGGACACGAGATTTATACTGGTTCGGGCCACCGTTGTGGTCTAATACCCTACTCTAGTGTGTGGTGTGGTGGATTGCCTCAGGGGCTGATGATGAACAGTACAAAGGGAGAACAGCCTCGCGAGAAGTGTTCTTGGGCTGATGCGATGAACTGCTCGGGTGAGTTCGATCGCCTCTCTCTCTCTAGGCTTTCCAAAGTCTGGATCCGACGCCTCTCTACTGTGGTGGCTAGTCCTATTTATAGAGGCCCTGGGCCTCTCCCCAAATATTGAGCGGGAAGGGCGCCAACAACGGCCATTTCGAAGGGGAACATCAAGTACAAGTTATCCTGACTAAAGTTGGCCTTCGGCTGCCAAAAGCACTGGCGATGACGCTGCCTTGGGCTCCACGGTGACCTCCATCCTGCCGCTCCGCTGGTCTTGGTCTCGTTGCACTGAAATGGCAACCTTTGCCTGATGCCTCGGTACTCCACGCCTGTGCTTGCCCCCTTTGCACCGAAGAGGAAACAAGGACACTGCGCAGGCTGGCGCCCGCCTGGCCTCGATCGTCATGGCTTGCGTCACGAGCACCTCACGAGGTACCCTGCCTTGATCTCTCCGCCTCC
>NC_041383.1:377572287-377600328 GCF_002162155.2 Triticum dicoccoides | reverse complement strand
GAGGGTCTTGAGTCTTGTGCTGATGAAGATGGGCCGTACTGGGCCACCATTTGAGCCACGCCGCAGGCCACAGGCAGGCAAGTTTGGGGACCCTCGTTCCCAGAATGCCGACATACCTGGTGATTATGTGTTATGATATGAAGGACTTGGGTAAGTAGTACAACAAAATGCACGTGAAAAGAACTCGTATGGATCGAGATGAAGGACTTTAAAAGAGCTGACATTGCTCGACTATAATACTGTACTTGTGTATGTTTTGGTGCTTAAGTGTTTCGGTATGAAGGACTTTATCAAGAGGTGGCACCGCTTGACCATGCTATGGTTCTCAATCATATCCGGAGCTTATATGAGTTAAGGTGAAGTACTTTATCGAGCATTCGAGTAAATGCCAACGAACAATCTTCTTGTGGCTAGGGATGAAGGACTTTAAAAGGAGGTGACATTGCTCGTCTATATTACTTTACATATGTTTGACTAGTGCTCATTTATTCCGAGATGAAGTACTTTATCAAGAGGTGACATTGCTCGGCTCTAATGCTTTACTTATGTGTGCCAGATGCTTGTGTGTTTCGAGATTAAGGTCTCTACTGATTAGTTCGATTTATTGCACACGAATAATACTTTATGGCTCGACATAAAGGACTTTATAAAGAGGTTATATATGCTTGACTGTAGTACTTTACTTATGTATACCTAGTTCTTATGTGTTACGATATGAAGGACTTTGGTAAGTAGTTTCAAATAATGCACACGAAAAGAACTCATATGGCTCGAGATGAAGGACTTTAGAAATAGTTGACATTCCTGGACTACACAAGTTTACTTGTGTATGATTTGGTGCTGAGTGTTCCGGCATGAAGGACTTTATCAGAGGTGACACCGCTTGACCATGCTGCGATATTCAATCTTTTTCCGGAGCTTATATGATTCGAGACGAAGGACTTTAGAAAGAGTTGACATTGCTCGACTATACTACTTTACTTGTGTCTGTTTTGGTGCTTGAGTGCCCCCATATGAAGGACTCTATCAAGAGGTGACACCGCTTGACCATGCTACGATACTCAATCATATCCGGAGCTTATATGATTCGAGATGAAGTACTTTGGTGGGTATTTTGATTAAATGCCTATGTGATTCAAGACACCGCTCGACCGTGCTACCATACTTAAGCATAACCGGATATTATAGGATTCGTGACGAAGGACTTCTGCAAATTTTTATTTCAAATTAAAATGCACACGTTTTTTATTCCAAAAAATAGTACTCCTGTGATTTAAGAAGGAAGTGTCTGTTGATGTGATGATGTTCAACTATGATACTTTACTTAAGCATGTCTGTTGATCGTGTGATTCGAGATGAAGGACTCTAAAATATTGGTGGCACAGAAAGAAGAGATTCTTTCAGCTTGAACAAGATAAAGGAACGATTTTAGGACAGGAGCACCTAAAACTATACTTAACCGAATACCACAAGCAGTTGTTTGGGCCTCCGGAGGATAATTGTGTATCCCGGGATGAGTCTAGGATTGAGGATGTTCCTCAACTTGCTACTGATTAGAATGAAACTTTGACTGCCCCATTTCCGGAGAAGGAGGTGTTTGAAGCCATTTCACAGATGAAAAACAATAAGGCTCCAGGGATGGATGGATTTTCGGCGGAGTTCTATAAAAAGTGCTGGCATATTATTAAGGGGGGATTGTTACCGATGTTCCATGATTTATTCTCTGGACAGCTTCAGTTATTTCACCTGAATTTTTGGAACGATAACCCTGCTTCCTACAAAAACAGAGGCTGTGAGAGTTGAGCAGTTCAGGCCGATCTGTCTTCTTAACGTCAGTTTCAAATTTTTCACCGAGGTTGGGACTAATAGGCTCACATAGATTGCGCATTCTGTGGTGCAGCATTCCCAAACTGCTTTCATGCCGGACATAAACATCCTAGAAGGGGTTGTGGTCCTTCATGAAACGCTCCACGAAATTCATGCGAAAAAACTAGATGGTGTCATTTTCAAGGTGGATTTCGAGAAAGCGTACGATAAAATCAAACGGCCTTTCCTTCAACAGGCCTTACGTATGAAAGGTTTCGATGAAGCCTGGCGACGCCAGGTAGAATCTTTCACGCAAAAGGGAGTGTTGGAATTAAAGTGAATGACAACATAGGTCATTATTTCCAGACACATAAGGGCCTGAGACAAGGTGATCTGATGTCTCCTATTTTGTTCAACATTGTAGTTGATATGTTGGCAATTCTAATAGTAAGGGCTAAGGAGGCTGGTCAGGTGGGTGGCTTGGTGCCTCATCTAGTTGATGGATGTTTGTCTATCCTACAGTACACCGATGATACGATCATCTTTATGGAGCATGACTTGGCGAAAGCGAGAAATATGCAGCTGGTGTTATGGTTATTTAAACAATTCACCGGGTTAAAGATTAACTTTCATAAAAGCGAATTGTTCTGTTTTGGAAGAGCCAATGAGGAACAAGAGGCTTACAGGCAATTGTTTGGGTGCGAATTGGGGACTTTACCTTTTACGTATTTAGGTATACCAATTCACCATTGTAAGCTGACAAACAGAGAATGGTCGAGCATCGAGGATCGATTTGAGAAGAAACTGAGTTGCTGGTAGGGCAAGCTCATGTCATACGGAGGCTGATTAATTCTTATCAATTCGGTTCTCACAAGTATGACTATGTTTCTCTTGTATTTTTTTGAGGTTCCAGTTGGAGTTAGGAAAAGGCTGGACGTCTATCGATCCTGATTCTTCTGACAGAGTGATGAACTAAAAAGAAAATACAGACTCGCCAAATAGGATATTATTTGTCGACCAACAAACCAAGGGGGTCTTGGCATTGAAAGGCTTGAAGTCAATAACATATGTCTTCTCAGCCAGTGGCTGTATAGGCTATCTGTTGCGACTGAGGCCACATGGGCGCAGATTCTTCGTAGTAAGTATCTTCACTCCAAAACTTTGTCCCAGATGACAGCGAGGCCGACGGACTCGCCGTTTTGGAAAGGGCTCATGAGAGTCAAATCAACCCTTTTAATAGGACAAAGTTTATAAGCGGAAATGGCTCCAGCACGCGATTCTGGGAGGATACTTGGCTATGAGAGACACCCCTCGCGCTTCAATACCCGTCTCTTTATAGTATTGTTCAATGTCGCGAAGCCTACGTCGCAACGGTACTTCAGTCCGTCCCCCTTAATATTCAATTCAGGAGGACGATTGCCGATAATCGTTGGGAAGCATGGCTCCATTTAGTGAGTAGGACCGGAAGCTTACTAGGACTCTCTCAACAGCCCGATTAGTTGCGCTGGAAGCTTACTACGACCGGGGAGTTTACAGTTAAATCAATGTATCTCGATGTTATCATTTCTAGCTCCATTCCTAGTTCCAAATATGTTTGGAAAGTCAAAGTTCCTTTGAAAATTAAAGTGTTTATGTGGTTTGTACATAAACAAGTCATCTTAACTAAGGACAATCTAGCAAAGCGTAACTGGACATGAACTACTAGGTGTGGTTTTTGTGATCGGGATGAAACTATCAAACACCTTTTTCTTGATTGCCCGTTGGCCAAGGTTCTATGGCGGACGGTGCACATAGCTTTTAACATTACTCCTTCGAATTCTGTCAGCACGTTATTTGGAACGTGGCTTAACGCGATAGAGTCCGAAACAGCGAGACACATTCGCGTAGGAGTATGTGCTTTATTGTGGGCAGTATAGAACTGCAGAAATGATTTGGTTTTTAACAGAGCAACAATTATTCATTTTTTGCAGGTTATTTTCTGTGCTACTACGTTGATCCGTACGTGGTCGCTACTCACTCCGACGGAGGCCATGGAGTGTTTGGTTACTGGATCTATCCGGTGGGAGATGGTAGCACGGGATATTTCAACCGGTTTGGATGGCGGTAATGTAATGGGATAGACAATTAGTTTTCCTATCTTTCTTTTGCCAGCCGGTTGTGGCTTTTGGCTACTTTTTTATTGGCTCTTTGTGAGCTTTTCTTTACTTTTCTTGAGACTGTAAGACCTTGCTGAACCTATTTTCTTTTTATAAAGTTGGTCGTATGCATCGTTCTGATGCAGAGGCCGAGCCCCCCCTTTCGAAAAAAAAGCTTAATGAATTTTTGTGTTCCATCGTCAGAATGCATAAGTCACTTTCCCTTTCATATACATGAACGATGCTTGCCTTAACCAATAGGAAGGACCTTGGCAAATAATCCAAACAAAAAAAGAAACCATAGTCATGTGGTTCGAGCAGAAGGACTTAGAAAGTGGGATGCCGAATGCACACACCACTTACCATGTTTAAATTTAGCAATTTACACCCACAATACATATTTCTTGCAGATGAGGGGATTTTTTACAGTAATTCAAGAACAGTAAAATTGATCTTTCATTTGCCACAAGTAGTACTCAAGACCATGTCGAGATGAGAGATGCAAGTAATTCAAGACAATTTACATTTTTTAAGTTGGGGGAAAGATGAAAGAACTAAAGATCGCGACCACATCCACATTGATGAATACAATCCAACATTAATAATAAGCGAGGCGAAAATGTCAAACTGGTACATGATAAATGGATCCTCAATCGTGCATCCGTTACAATAATGGGGAAATGGAAACGATAGTCTCATGGACACCTTGATCCGTTTACATAAGAAACATAGTTGTTGGACCACTATAGCTGGTGAACAAACAGTGGCTAATTCTTCAGTCAAGGAAAGTGGGTGGCCACCGTTCCGTCAAGGGGAATTCTTCCCTCATTTGTCCGTCATCGGGAAACCAGGGAACCTCATTGACAGTGGTGTTGTCCGTGTCAACAACAAACATGCCATGGTCAAATGCAAAGGTTAACAGAACAACTGATGAGTTCTTGCTAGCTGATCTGATCTGAACAGAGTAGAAATCACTAGGGCCAACCTCGCCATACTGCATGCCGAATGCAGACTGCCATATGGTAGGTGCAGCCCTCCTCGAGAATGTTTCTACTAGATCTAATCTTGAGCAACTGCTCCACTGCAAGCGGCCGTGTACTAGTTGAAGAAGGCACGTATTTAGCGAGCCATGGGAATAGTTAATTAGAGACAGGATGCCATACTCATTCAAGGAAACACTATAATCGAAACAAGACCTGGCTGATATAGGTAGTTGGATAACAGTGAACGTAGAGCTAGGAATGTCAAAGCAGACTATCATGCCTACGACATACTCCCTCCGTCCGAAAATACTTGTCATCAAAATGGACAAAAAGGGATGTATCTAGAACTTAAATACATCTAGATACATCCTCTTTTATTCATTTTGATGACAAGTATTTCCGGACGGAGGGAGTACATCATGTATAATGAGCTCCCGGCTAAAATGGAGTAAGGATCTAAGTGAAAGATGCAAGGGGAACGAATGGAAAAGGAGCAAACACAAATCTTGTCCAGACACCCCCTCTGAAAACACATACATGTACGTGGAATTCAGTCTTCGGCCTAAATTTTATACCGTCGTAAGTTCTCATAAAAGGGCCTACTGCGTCCTTCACAAAGAATGAGAACCCAGTCTGACCAGCTGTAGGAAGAATGCCAAACTGGCCATAGAAGTTTGGGGTGTGCTGACTGTGCAAGCGAGGAACTCGAGGGATACGAGCTGGTACAAAAGAGTATACTGGTGGAAACGAGCTAGGGAACAAGGTGTAGTACCCATCGGCAATGATCTCACTAGTTTAAGAGGAAACAAAGGGAGGTCTTGGAAAACTCACTAGGAGCTCACCAGATTCACATGACAGTATGCGTTTCCGGGAGAGAGAATAATCATCTATACGGGAATGAAGCAGAGCTCTAGTTGACTCACCTTGCAAAGCTAATGCATCCACAACACGAAAATGGTGACTGTAACCATGATCGAACTCGACCAAGAATCCGACCACGGTCGGGCGATTCCGACGAGCGTATGCCTGAAGGAATGACTGGGTTCTAGACACTGACATCCATTGGGGATTAACAGCTGAGCTGTGGATAAGTGAACGAGTGCATGATAGCCTAGTAAGGATCTCTACCAGAAGGTTGTCATCATCAAGAACTGATGTGGGAAAGATGTTGTTCATGGAGGGAGGCGAGGCTGGGAGTCGGTAGCTGGAGGGAGAGTAACAGAAGGCAAAGGTGAATAGTATGGCTCTATGTTGGAAAAGGGGGAGCAAGCAAGGAGTGGGGAATAGTAGCATCTCCCTGCCAACCAGAGCATTCAAGGAGTGGGGACTTAAATTATACCCAAACATGTGAAGCAACAAGATGCATACATCCTTAGCAATTGGGTGCAATTATCCATACCAAGATAACAGTGCTAGTTTCAGAAAATTATTACAATACAAAATAAGCTTGAAATGGCGATGATTTCATGTCAACGGTTTAGACCGAGTTTAGCCAAAGCCCTATCGATGAACATGTAGCAAGGCGATGATACATTGAATCGACACGGCAATTTAACAGTAAATGTTCAATATGAAGACTTGGAATGGCGATCATTGTTGGTGTCAAAACCGGCGGATCTCGGGTAGGGGGTCCCGAACTGTGCGTCTAGGCGGATGGTAACAGGAGACGAGGGACACGATGTTTTTACCTAGGTTCGGGCCCTCTTGATGGAGGTAAAACCCTACGTCCTGCTTGATTAATATTGATGATGTGGGTTACAAGAGTAGATCTACCACGAGATCAAGGAGGCTAAACCCTAGAAGCTAGCCTATGGTATGATTGTTGTTCGTCCTATGGACTAAAGCCATCCGGTTTATATAGACACCGGAGAGGGCTAGGGTTACACAGAGTCGGTTACAAAGGTAGGAGATCTACATATCCGTATCGCCAAGCTTGCCTTCCACGCCAAGGAAAGTCCCATCCGGACACGGGACGAAGTCTTCAATCTTGTATCTTCATAGTCTTGGAGTCCGACCGATGATGATAGTTCGGCTATCCGGGCACCCCCTAGTCCGGGACTCCCTCAGTAGCCCCCGAACCAGGCTTCAATAACGACGAATCCGGTGCGTATGTTGTCTTCGGCGTTTGCAAGGCGGGTTCTTCTTCATGCTCCATGTGTTTGCCGGATAGTGTCCGGTTGCTTCATAAATGCTGCGCTCTTTGGTTTCCGCGTCCAATAATGGTCTTCTTTCATGCGTCGCACGAATGCGAAAAGCCAGTGTATTTTTATGTTTTACCCCCTAACTGCGCAAATAAGCTGCCTATAAGAGAGGAGAGGATCCAGATCCAAATCACATCATCCTCCTTCCGCAAGCACTCATCGAGGCGCATCTGACACCAAACCCATTCCAACATGGACAGTCGACGCGGCTCCTCTTCTCGCGCTCCCAGCCCTAAGCCAGGAGATTGGAGGAGATGCTCAGTCCCGCACAGCGAGTTAGTGACGCTCCAAGCAGAGGGATATCTTCCCCCGGCCTTCATGGTCCCGGTTCGAGCCGGACTGGCCACCTACAAAGGTGGGAAGCAGGCGGAGAGCGCCCCCAATCCCTCCAAAAGAGAGCGGGTGTGCTTCGTCTCCTACTTAATAAGGGGACTCGGATTTCCTATACATCCGTTTCTCCGGGGGCTCCTGGAGTTCTACGGACTCCAGCTTCATCACCTTACACCTTCCTCCATTTTGCACATCGCGGGCTTCGTAACTCTGTGTGAGCTGTTCTTGGGCATTGAGCCCCATTTTGCGCTGTGGAAGAGGCTGTTTTGCCTCGTACCCCGCTCTCACGAGGGGTCGATATATCAAGTGGGCGGAGCCGAAATATGGCGCATCGCCGGGACCGGATACCTGTCCGGGACCCCGAAGAAGGCGTCCGAAGATTGGCCTTCGGAGTGGTTTTATATGGAGGACGCTCCGCTGCCGGATCCAGTCCGGATCGGCCTTCCGGAGTTCAGCAACGCTCGCCTGAAGAAACGCCTAAGTTGGCGCCCACGGAGCCCTCGACGAGAAGATGATAGTAGCATCCATTACTTGATTGGCCGGATACGGCTGCTAGCCCATTCCGGATTAACCATGATCGGAGTCATGGCCACATGCATTATGCGTGGGGTGCAGCTGCTCCAATATAGGGGCCACCCCATGTGGGCCTTCAACGGAGACGACGATGCCACCCGTCACGGCCGCAAGGGACCTGGCTCGGCCGACGATCTGGTGAAGATCATGTCCAGCTTGTACAAGGGGGAGAAGGAGGACTTCCTCCGCACGAATCCTCTGAACGGATTTTCCATGAACAACCCTCGGAGCTGGGTAAGCGGTCGCATGCATATCTGAACCGTGCCTTTAAAGGCAATTGTCTTATTGTATGATTTTGACACAGGAACTGCGTCGGGATGTGGAGGGCATAAAAAGCCCAGCCCACAACCCGAAGACCCAGAAAGGTCCCTCGATCCGGCCTCCGAAGAGGATCCGGACTTAGCGGTGGAACTGATCGACGGGGTGTACCACCAGCTCAGCATAGATAATGCTTTAGTCGCCATTATGGCTGACTACCCCGGTTTGTGTCCGGCTTCCCCGGTGAGTACTACCGAAGTCCTGGTGCCGTTACTTATTTAATGCTTAGTTCTGACCACCGTGCACCAATGGTGTTTGGCAGGAAGCGCCTTTACGGCAAGAAGTCGAGCCCGCGGCGATCGGCCAACAAGGGTCAGTCCGGCCCAGCAGGCGGAAGAGGAGTGCGACGCGAACTGAAACATCGCCGCAACGGTACGGAGCACCGCTATTTTTTAAGGGAAGGATTCCCAGGAGGTATATTAATGCTCATAACTTTTCCAGAAAGAGCGCTCGCCGGACAGTGTCCGGAGAGGTTGCCAATCAAGCCTCCGCCAGCCATGCTCCAACACATGGCCCGGAAGGGGAGGCGAATACAAGGCATGAGTCGGACGCTCCTCCGACGGAGGATGCCGACAGGCTGTCCGCCACCCGGTCTGAGGTGGAGAGCGCCATGAATCACAAGCGTCACCGGACAGTTCTTCGTGACGCGTGTTTCTCCCCGGAGGCGTTAAATGCCTTTGATGCGGGAAACGCGCACCTCCGTGCCGCTCAAGATGGGTTAACCAGAGCCATGGAGCAGTATGTGAAAGACATACGTGTAAGTAATTTTAATAGTTATATATGCCAGTAGCCCCCGAGACTTAAAATGGTTAAAATAACTGATTTAAGGATCAATTATTATGCAGGATCTTACGGAGAAGAATACCCATCTGTCCCAGGAGCTCCAAGAGTGCAAGGCCCAACTTGAGGCCGCACTGGCCGCCACAGGGGGAGCCACAGAGACCCCCGCTGGTAAGACGTACTTTGAAAAGATAATTAATTAACAAAGTGCGGCGTGAATCTGACAATAGTATTGCAGAGGGCGCCGGACTAGATCCGGACAAGCAACAGCTACTGCGTCAGCTAAAGGCTGGCGAGAGGGTGCTTATGAAGGTGCAGCGGGAGAGAAACAAGCTCCAAGATGCCCACACCCAGCTAGGAGAAGAGCTGAAAGGTGTTCGGGCCCAACTGTCTGGCTCCTTGAAGGAGAATCAGCGACTTCGTCGCGGCATTTATAGTAAGTGCTTGAGAAAATTCGTTTGAAAAGAAGAATTCGGCGAGGAAGTCGTATGACAGAAATATGTCTTTAGGTGTGCTCACAGGTCGCCCTGCGGAGGAAATGCCTGGGTCAACAGGTGACCAACTTCCCGAGCTGGTGCAATTGTTCGAACGTGTTCGGCGGGCGATGAGTGGCGTCGTTCAGGCTTTATGGCCATCCGTCTCCCTACCCGAGGGCCTTGGTGAGCTTGCTGAGAAGCTCCAGGGAGCACGGCGACGCCTCCATTTGTGGAAGATATCGGCCTGCCGTCAGGGCGCCAGGGAGGCCTGGGCCATGGTGAAGACGGGCTACCCGAAGGCTGACCCAAACCACATGGCCGAGGTCGGACCTGCGGGGCCTGATGGGAAGGAGATCCCTATGAGCTTGATGTATGGCCAAGTAGAACTGGCCACGAAATATTCCCAACAGGACTGTAAATTAGACAGCCTGTTAGATGGGATTGAGGAGGAGTACAATCAGTCGGTTTGACGATATAATTTGAAATGACATGTAAGATGCCTTCTAGTCGGATTGTAGATCGTTTGTCTTTGCGGACCGTTTTGCTTCAACCTCGGGACCCAACAGTCCGGAGTGTGTCCGAATACCCCTACGGTTATAAAAGAACCGGGGCATGCATGGAGACAAGGAGTCGGGGTCATAATTGCTTTATCAGACAAGTGCCCAACTAGTTATGTTATATTACATGGTTAGTAAGAAACATCTTCTAGGGAGAATAGTTCCGTTAAGGGTTCCTTTCCCTGGGAGGCATGCCCTAAGGTGCAATGCCGGACTGCAAAAATAGCAGAAAAAGCATCTGGGGGCTTATAAATAAGTAAGTAATAAATCATCTTTCAAGTCATCGACCGAATATTCTCTTAAGAATGCTAGCTTTCGGCTTCACCCAGTCTGAGGTACACATCCGGCTGACCCGGCAGTAACAATCGCAGAGGTGCTCCCTTTACCTCCTAGCCGAACAATCGGGAACGTAGGGTAAGCACAGGAGCCAGGCAACCCAGCTTGGCCAAAACTTAAGTCATATCGATGCATATAATGGTGAATAAAAGGTACATGCGGAAGTATGACACATGTATTGGGCATGAAGCCCATATTAATAAGCTTCTGGTAAAGAAGCCCCCAGGTATAATGAGTGCTAGGAGCACATCAAGTGTGTGCGAACAAAGCGCAAATCAGCCTATAAAAGGTATTGAAAAAAGTGGGAAGAAGGAGGGGGACAAGAGACAGTAAAAAATATAAAAAGGTGGACGAGGGAGTGAGACGAACTCTGAGTCCGATGTTTAGGCGTAGAATCTTCGGAGACGGGCTGCGTTCCATGGGTTCGGCTCGAGTCGGTTGTCAGATGCTTTACGTAGACGGTATGCTCCGCCGGTCAGGACTTGGTCGATGATGAAGGGACCTTCCCACTTGGGCTTAAGTTTGTCCTTTTTCTTGTCCGGCAGGCGTAGAACGAGTTCGCCGACATTGTAAGTTTTGGCCCGTACTTCTCTGCTTTGATATCTTCGAGCCTGCTGCTGATAGAATGCGGAACGAGCCTTTGCCACGTCCCGCTCCTCCTCTAAGGCGTCCAAACTGTCCTGCCGATCCAACTCGGCTTCTCTTTCTTCATACATGCGCACACGAGGTGAGTCATGAATTATATCGCAAGGCAGAACTACCTCTGCGCCATACACCATGAAAAATGGTGTGAATCCAGTAGTTCAGTTTGGCGTGGTCCGCAACCCCCAGAGTATGGAGTCGAGCTCCTCTACCCAGTGCGTGTTAGATTCCTTGAGGGACCGCACTAGTCTGGGTTTGATGCCACTCATGATTAGACCATTTGCTCGCTCGACTTGACCGTTAGTTTGGGGGTGATAGACTGAAGCATAATCGAGCTAGATGCCCATGTTTTTGCACCAGAGTTTAACCTTGTCGGCAGTGAAGTTCGTGCCGTTATCAGTGATGAGGCTGTGGGGGACGCCAAAACGGTGTACTACCCCGGATAGGAAGTCTATCACCGGTCCGGATTCTGCCGTTTTAACCGGCTTGGCCTCAATCCATTTGGTGAATTTGTCCATCATGACCAATAAGTATTTGTGCTTGTGGGTTCCCCCTTTAAGGGGTCCAACCATGTCAAGCCCCCAGACCGCAAACGGCCAGGTAATAGGTATAGTTTTGAGGACGGTGGGTCGCATGTGGCTCTGATTAGCAAAGAGCTGGCAACCGACGCATCGTTGGACTAAGTCCTGAGCATCTGCCCGGGCTGTCAGCCAATAAAATCCTTTACGGAAGGCCTTGCCTACGAGTGCCCGGGCTGCAGCGTGGTGCCCGCCGAGTCCGGCGTGAATTTCAGCCAGGAGATTCCGCCCCTCCTCTTCGGAGATACACCTTTGAAGGACTCCGGTTGTGCTTTTCTTATAAAGTTCTCCCTCATGGACCTTGTAGGCTTTAGATCGCCGAACTATGCAGCGGGCCTCATTTTGGTCTTCGGGAAGTTCCTGCCGAATTAAGTAGGCTAGGAATGGTTCTGTCCACGGGGCAATTACGGCCATTATTTCGTGAGCTGAAGGTGTTATTTTGTTGGCTGAGCCGCCGATTGTGTCAGAATGGTCTGAGTTAGGTGATGCAGCTGGCTCCGGATTGTTATTTCCGGACTCCTCTTCCCATAACACGGATGGCTTGAAGAGCCGTTCCAGGAAGATGTTTGGAGGGATGGCGTCTCTTTTCGCGCCGATGCGTGCTAACACGTCTGCTGCCTGGTTATTATCCCGGGCTACATGGTGGAATTCGAGTCCTTCGAACCGAGCTGACATTTTTAGGACGGCGTTGCGGTAAGCTGCCATTTTTGGATCTTTGGCATCAAAGTCTCCATTTACTTGGGATATTGCGAGGTTTGAATCCCCGCGCACCTCTAGGCGTTGAATGCCCATGGAGATTGCCATCCGGAGGCCATGTAGAAGGGCATCGTATTCGGCTGCGTTATTGGAGTCCATGTACATTATTTAAAGTACGTATTGGATTGTGTCTCCAGTTGGGGACGTCAGGACAACGCCAGCCCCCAAGCCAGCCAACATTTTGGATCCGTCGAAATGCATGATCCAATTGGAGTATGCGCCGTACTCTTTAGGGAGTTCGGCTTCGGTCCATTCGGCGACGAAGTCGACCAGAACCTGCGATTTTATAGCCCGCCGTGGTTTATAGGTTATGTCAAATGGTAAGAGCTCAATAGCCCATTTTGCAATCCTGCCCGTTGCGTCGCGATTGTTTATAATATCGTTGAGAGGTACTTTGGAGGCCACCGTTATGGAACACTCTTGAAAATAGTGTCGCAGCTTCCGGGATGCCATGAACACCGCATATGCTATCTTTCGATAATGTGGGTACCGGGACTTGCATGGAGTTAGAACAGTGGATACGTAGTACACTGGTTTTTGAAGAGGGAATCTGTGCCCTTCTGTCCCTCGCTCGACGATGAGTACCGCGCTGACAACTTGATGTGTTGCTGCGATATATAATAACATAGGTTCGCGCAGGTTGGGCGCGACCAGGACCAGATTTGTTGCCAGTATGGCCTTTATTTCTTCGAGCCCGGCTGTGGCAGCATCCGTCCATTCGAAATGTTCAGTGCGCCGGAGGAGGCGGTAGAGGGGCAGAGCCTTTTCTCCCAAACGGGAGATGAAGCGACTTAAGGCCGCTACGCATCCGGTTAGTTTTTGTATTTGCTTGAGGTCTTTTGGAATATCCAATTGTGACAGAGCTCGGATTTTGGCCGGGTTTGCTTCAATTCCTCTACCAGATATGATGAAGCCCAAGAGCTTTCCGGCTGGTACGCCAAAGACGCATTTTTCTGGATTGAGCTTAATGTCATATGCTCGGAGGTTGTCGAATGTCACCCTCAAGTCTTCTACTAGAGTTTCGGCGTGTTTGGTCTTGACGACCACATCGTCTACGTATGCCTCTATTGTTTTGCCTATCTGGGTAGCCAGACATGTTTGAATCATGTGCTGATATGTTGCGCCGGCGTTTTTGAGTCCGAAGGGCATTGTGTTGAAGCAGAATGGCCCATATGGAGTAATGAATGCCGTTGCGGCCTGGTCTTTCTCCGCCATCTTGATTTGATGGTATCCGGAGTATGCGTCGAGGAAGCACAATGAATCGTGCCCCGCAGTAGCATCGATGATTTGGTCGATGCGAGGGAGGGGGAAAGGGTCCTTTGGACAGGCCTTGTTAAGGTCTTTAAAATCGACGCAGAGGCGCCAGGATTTGTCCTTTTTTGGTACCATTACTAGATTGGCTAGCCAGTCCGGATGTTTTATATCTCTGATGAATCCGGCTTCTAAGAGTTTGGCTAGCTCTTCTCCCATTGCCTGTCTTTTGGGTTCGGAAAATCACCGAAGAGCTTGTTTGTCCGGCTTGAATCCTTTTAGGATGTTTAGGCTATGCTCTGCCAGCCTGCGTGGGATTCCTGGCATGTCTGAAGGGTGCCAGGCAAAAATGTCCCAATTTTCCCGAAGGAATTCTTGTAGTGCGGCTTCGACATCAGGACTTAATTGTGTCCCAATGGAGGCCGTCTTTGTGGGGTCCGTTGGATGGACCTGAAATTTGACTATTTCGTCTGCTGGTTTAAAAGAGGTGGACTTGGACCTCTTATCGAGTATCACATCGTCCCTATCCACCGTGGAGCGCATCGTAGTTAGTTCCTCTGCCGCTAGGGCTTCGGACAATGCCTCTAGGGCCAGCGCGGCTGTCTTATTTTCAGCGCGGAGTGCTGTATCTGGATCACTGGCAAGAGTGATTATCCCATTGGGTCCGGGCATTTTGAGCTTCATGTACCCGTAGTGGGGTATAGCTTGAAAGATTATGAATGCCTCTCGCCCTAACAAAGCGTGATATCCGCTGCCGAATGGGGCCACTTGGAACGTGACCTCCTCGGACCTGTAATTGTCCGGTGAGCCGAACACTACATCTAGTGTGATTTTTCCTGTGCAGCGTACTTCTCGACTAGGGATTATCCCTCTGACGGTTGTGCTGCTTCGCTCGATGCGGCTCCAGTCAATATCCATTTTTGAAGGGTTTCCTCGTAGATGAGGTTTAATCCGCTGCCGCCATCCATGAGTACCTTGGTAAGGCGAAAGCCGTCCACTATCGGACTAAGGACCAATGCGGCTGGTGCTCTAACTGTTCGGAATTTAGGTTCGTCGCTGGCGTTGAAGGTGATAGCTGTGTCACTCCATGGATTTGCTGTTGCTACTTGGTAGACTTAGGCGAGGCCGCGGATTGTTCGTTTTCGCATGTTATTTGATGCGAAAGTCTCGAAGACTGTTAATACCATACCGGTACCGCTGGGCTGTTTGCCCGGGGCTAAAAAGCCTTCGCCACTTTTGGCCACCTGCCGTAGTATCCAACATGCTCGAAGGCTGTGTGTTGGAGTGGCGCCCTCCGTACTGTGGATTTTGCAGGGTCCGTTGAGCCAGCCCTCCAGTACGGTTCCATGCCCTTTAGGGGGTCTTTGCTTTTTGGTTTTTAACCCAGGTGCTTGAGTATGGCGCACCCTTTTACTTCGGACTAGGGTTGTGGTCAAGGCCGGACTGTCCCAAAACCTAGTTTCGGTGTTCCTGGCACTCTCTACCGCACAGTATTTTTGTACGATAGTCGCTAGGTCGATGAAGCGTGTAACTTTGCGACGACTTATGGCGTTCATTATTCCCTTGTCCGTGCAATTGTTGCAGAAAATTGAAATCACGCTTTCTTCGCAGCAGTCCTTTATCCTGTTCATAACCAGCAGGAATCTGGCCCAGTAATGATGTACTGTTTCATTGGGCTCTTGCCGTATTCGAGATAGATCGCTTATGTTTGGGTGGGCGGGTGGAATCAGGTTCGGAACCCCGCCCGATCTGAGGCTCAAAGGCCAAGAAGTTTCCGGATTTGGAAGCTTGACTTGTTGGATGCTTTCCAACGAATCTAGTCCGATGCCTGACTCTAAGTTTAGTATTTGATTAGCGTCCGTCCCTTCGCGGGAATCCGGCTTGGAGGGATCGGGAATCCGGACATAGTTGGTTTTCAACGTAGAAGAAGGGTTGCCGCATTGTTCCTCTACCACGACAACGTGGTGGGTGGCCTGAGGAGAGTTAATCTCTCTCAGATCGGGTTTAAGCCCAATCTGATCGTAGTCTGTGGCGACTCCCAGGGCGGCGATGCGATCCAAGAGCTCGTTTACAGAGGAGAGCTCAATCGGATCTAACTGCTCGGCGAATTCCGGACTGACGTGAAGATCGCTTTTGATGTCCTGAGAGATCATCGTAGGAGCGGTGGCCGAACAGGCGGTCATAAGAAAACCACCTAGCCGGACAGTTTGGCCGGCGGCCAAAGCTCTCTTGACGACGGTGCCGTCTTTAAAGACGGGAGAAGGCATCCTTCCTGATCGCGACGGCACAGAGGAACTCTCAATGAAAGCACCAATGTCGGTGTCAAAACCGGCAGATCTCGGGTAGGGGGTCCCGAACTGTGCGTCTAGGCGGATGGTAACAGGAGACGAGGGACACGATGTTTTTACCCAGGTTCGGGCCCTCTTGATGGATATGACTTAAGATGTGGCCATGCTGGGTTGCCTGGCTCTTGTGTTTATGCCCTACGTTCCCGTTAATTCGGCTAGGGCATAAGGGGAGCACCTCTGCGATTGTTACTGCCGGTTCAGCCGGATGTGTACCTCAGACTGGGTGAAACCAAAAGCTAGTGTTCTTAAAGGAATATTTGGTCGGTGAACAAAAGATGTTTTTCATTTATTACAATATGAATCCCCAGAAGTTTTTGCATCATACGTCTCTGTTCGCAGTCCGGACATGTACATCGATGCATGCCTACCCAGGGAAAGGAACCCCTAACGGAACTATTCTCCCTGGAAGATGTTTCTTACTATCCATGTAATATAACATAACTAGTTGGGTACTTGTCTGTTCAAGCACTTATGACCCTACGCCCGGTTTCCACGCATACCCCGGTTCTGTTTAACTGAGCGGGTATTTGGATACACCCCGGACTATCGGATCCGGGGGCTGAAGCGAAAAGGTCTGCCATGCCAAATGATTTTAATCCGGCTAGGGACTACATATGTCCATTGAACTACATAGTCACTTGGACCGACTATATTCTTCCTCTATACCATCCAACAGGCTATCTAGCTTACAATCCTGTTGGGAATACTTTGCGGCTAACGCTACCTGGTCATACACCAGACTCACGGGAATTTCTTGCCCATCAGGCGCCGCCGGTCCGACTTCGGCCATATGGTTCAGGTCAAGCTTGGTGTAGCGCGTCTTCACCATAGCCCAGGCTTCTCTTGCACCTTGTCGATAGGCTGATACCTTCCACAATCGGAAGCGCCGCCGTGCTCCTTGGAGCATATCCACGAGCTCCCCCATGCCTTTTGGCAGGAGGCTTGATGGCCACAAGGCCTGGACAATACCCTGCATCACCTGCCGAGCTCGCTCGTGTAGCTGTGAGAGGTCTTGCAGCAAATCGCCTATAGACGCGGGCATCTCTTCTTCAGGGCGACCCATTAGCATACCTACAGAATAAAAATTCGTTCACTATGCTTCCTCGCCGAGCTATAATACAGTTCGTCTAGGCACTTACCATAAATGCCGCGACGAAGCCTTTTGTTCTCCTTCACGGAGTCCGCCAGCTGAGCATGAACATCTTTTAATTCGACGCCCAGCCGGATATTGGCATCTTGAAGATTGTTCTTCTCCTGCCTAACTTGCATAAGAATACGCTCGCCAGCTTTTAGCTGCCTTTGGAGATGTGACTCGTTATCTCTTACGACCTCCGGATTCATCCTGGTATTGTCTGCAGAATTTTCTGTTAGACTTATCATACAAAGCCACTTACTAACTGGTACATTTCTGTACAATTGAGACAAATGTTACCAGATGAGGCCTTCTGGGATTCCTCTAACTTGGCAATCGTGGCCCTCAGCTGGGTCTTGCACTCCTCCAGCTCTCGAGACAATTGTTTATTCTTATCTACAAGGATTTGTGCATAAATTGATCCTTAAAACAGTTGTTCCAACCATTTCATGTCTCAGGGGCTACTGCTATATATGCTTATTAAATTTTCTTACCCGTATATGTTTGGCATACTGGTCCGTCGCTCGGGCAAGCCCGCCTTGAGCAGCTCAGATGTATGTGTCTCCCGAATTGAAAGCATTAAATGCCTCTTCGGAAAAGATGTTTTTCCGAAGTACGGCCCGTCGGCGTCGGTGATTCATAGCGCTCTCTACTTCATAATTCGTGGCGGAGAGCATATCCGCATCCTTTGTCGGAGGACAATTCGGCATCGGCCCCGCGTCCGCCTCCTCTCTCGAAGCCGGTTCTGGAATCTGGCTGGTGGAGGCGTGATTGGCAGGATCTCCGGATCTGCCATGACACGAAGGACGCTGTTACATTTCAAACACAATAATCATAGAGCAGGTTTTTACCATACCTCTATAGCGGCGTCTCGGCCCTAACCGCCTTCCTCTTAAGCCTGCCCGATCCGGACGCCCTTTGCCGATGAGTCCCCAGGGGCTCGGGGCCGTGCTCTGACTGTCGTCTCTGCAAAAATACGACACTTCAGGTGTAAGGCATGGCATCAGAAAGGAGTCCTCTTCGAAGGATAGGGTTTTTTGGCTTGGCTTACACATGATGTAGGTAGCAGTCTGGGATAGTCGGCGATAATAGCCACTGAGGCGCCATCACAGCTCGCCTGATAAAATATCCCATTGACGAGCTCCACAGTAATATCCGGATCTTCTTCGAGTCCTGGATCGAAGGCCCTTCCGGGGTCCTCTGGCTGCGGGGAGGGGTTGGAGATTCCTTCTACGGCCCTCCTCAGTTCCTGCTCGAAAATATCGAGGTAAATAATCTTAACAAAGAACGCCAGAATGAGTGAAGCGGGGGAAAGAGTGACGACTTACCCAGCTTGGGGGTTGTACATAGAAAACCCATCCCACGGTTTAATAGGAAGGAATTCTTCTTCTTCTCCTTTATACAAATCAGACAATATCCTCGCCAGAGCAGTGGCGGAGTCCGGACCCTTACGACCACAGCGGGTGGCATCATCTTCCCAGTTGTAGTGCCACATGGGCTTCCCCCGATATTGAAGCGGCTGCACTCCCTGCATTATGCATATTGCCATAACCTCGACTATTGTCAGCCCTGATTTGGCCAGTAACTTTATCCTGCTCATCAGGAAGTGTATTTCTCTCATATCCTCCTCATGGGGGCCTCGAGGGTGCCAACTTCAGCATGCCTTCGGCGGAGCATTACTGAACTCAAGGAGACCTGTCCGGACTGGATCCGAAAGGGGAACATCATCGACATAAAACCACTCCGAGGGCCAGTTCTCCGGTGCCTTCTTGGGAGTACCGGGCAGGTATCCGGTCTCGGCGACGCGCCATACTTCGGCTCCGCTCACTTGACATATGGATTCCCCCTGGTTGCGAGGGACGAGGCAGAACAATTTCTTCCATAACCCGAAGTGAGCCTCGCAGCCCAGAAATAATTCACAATGGGCGACGTATCCTGCTATGTGCAGCACGGAGGCAGTGGTGAAGTTGTGCAACTGGAGGCCGTAGAACTCCAGGAGCCCGCGAATGAATGGGTGGATTGGAAACCCGACGCCTCTCAGCAGATGTGGGATGAGGCATATTCGCTCCCCCGGGGATAGATTAGGAGATCTCTCTGCTTGCTCCCCGCCATTATTGGTGGCTAGTCCGCCTTGGACGGGGACCATGAACGCTGGTGAAAGAAACCCTTGGGTCTGCAGCTCTATTAAGCGGCTTTGAGGAACTGAGCACTCTTCCCAGACGCCTGGCTTGGAGCGAGGGGAACGAGAAGAAGAGCTACGGCGACCGGCCATGTTGGAATGGTTTTTTTCGAGCGCTCCGTTGGATGCTTGCTCGAAGGAAGAGGGTGAGGTTTGGATCTGAGAATCCCCATCCCTTCAAATAGACGGTTTTGCCTGCCGGATCGGGGGTGGCAAATGCAAAAATGTCTCGACTCCTCGCATTCGCTTGACACGTGGAGATGGTCATTATTGAAGCACAGAAGCTGAGGAGTACAACATTGATGGCAAGCCGGACACTGTTTGTTGCGACAGGTACTTTGGAGTATTCGGAGATGGAACCCGCCTTGCAATGACGAAGATGAACTGCACGCCGGACTCATCGTCATTGAAGCCTGGTTCAGGGGCTACTGAGGGAATCCTGGATTAGGGGGTATCCGGACAGCCGGACTATATATTTTGTCTGGACTATTGGGGTGTGAAGATACAAGACTCAAGACTCCGTCCCGTGTTCGGATGGGACTCTCCTTTGCGTGGAAGACAAGCTTGGCAATCTGGATATTATATTCCTTCTCTGTAACCGACTCCATGTAAACCCTAGCCCTCTCTGGTGTCTATATAAACCGGAGAGTTTAGTCCTTAGAGACACGATCACAATCATAATCATCATAGGCTAGATTCTAGGGTCTAGCCTCTATGATCTCGTGGTAGATCAACTCTTGTACTACTCATATCATCAATATCAATCAAGCAGGAAGTAGGGTTTTACCTCCATCGAGAGGGCCCGAACCTGGGTAAAACATTGTGTCCCTTGCCTCCTGTTACCACCAGCCTTAGACGCACAGATCGGGACCCCCTACCCGAGATCCGCCGGTTTTGACACCGACAGATATGTCTCATGAGTTTAATTTTGCTAAGTTTCATAGACAACCCCGTGATAAAGAATCACCTAGAAAGGATGAGATTATTGGTCTTGCTTCTATTGCCGTGCCTCCTACTGATCTGTTAGAAAAATATTTGCTAGACCATGAAAATGATATGTTTATGAATGAAAGAAGGGAAATAGATGAAGTATTCCTTCAACATGGTCCTATTCTGAAACACAACTTACCTGTTGAAATCCTAGGGGATCCCCCTCCACCCAAGGGTGATCCCGTGTTTGAGCTCAAACCCTTACCTGGTAATCTTAAATATGCTTATCTTGATGAAAAGAAAATATATCTTGTTATTATTAGTGCTAACCTTTCAGAGCAAGAGGAGGAAAGATTATTGAAAACTCTGAAGAAGCACCATGCTGCTATTGGATATACTCTGGACGATCTTAAGGGCATTAGTCCCACTCTATGCCAACACAAAATTAAATTGGAGAAAGATGCCAAACCAGTTAGAGATCCTCAACGACGGTTAAATCCTAAAATGAAAGAAGTGGTAAGAAAGGAGATACTAAAGCTCCTTGAGGCAGGTATAATTTATCCCGTTGCTAATAGGGATTGGGTAAGCCATGTCCACTGCGTTCCTAAAAAGGGAGTTATTACTGTCGTTCCTAATGATAAAGATGAGTTGATCCCGCAAAGAATTATTACAGGTTATAGGATGGTAATTGATTTCTGTAGGATCAAAAGTATGTCTAGAGGGGGGTGATTAGACTACTTGACCAAATAAAAATTTAGCCTTTTCCCAATTTAGTTCTTGGCAGATTTTAGCAACTTAGCACAAGTCAAGCAATCTTAACACAATTCAAGCAAGCATGCAAAGAGTATATGAGCAGCGGAAAGTAAAGCATGCAACTTGCAAGAATGTAAAGGGAAGGGTTTGGAGAGTGCAAACACAATAGGAGACACAGATGCTTTTGTCATGGTTCCAATAGGTGCTGCTATTGTACATCCACGTTGATGGAGACTTCAACCCACGAAGGGTAATGGTTGCGCGAGTCCACGGAGGGCTCCACCCACGAAGAAGCAACCTTGTCTATCCCACCATGGTCGTCGCCCATGAAGGACTTGTCGCACTAGGGTAGATCTTCACGAAGTAGGCGATCTCCTTGCCCTTACAAACTCCTTGGTTCAACTCCACAATCTTGTCAGAGGCTCCCAAGTGACACCTAGCCAATCTAGGAGACACCACTCTCCAAGAAGTAATAAATGGTGTGTTGATGATGAACATCTTGCTCTTGTGCTTCAAATGATAGTCTCCCCAACACTCAACTCTCTCTCACAGGATTTGGATTTGGTGGAAAGAAGATTTGAGTGGAAAGCAACTTGGGGAAGGCTAGAGATCAAGATTCATATGGTAGGAATGGAATATCTTGGCCTCAACACAAGTGTAGGTGGTTCTCTCTCAGAAAATATAGGTTGGAAGTGTAGGCATGTTCTGATGGCTCTCTTCACGAATGAAGAGTGGGTGGAGGGGTATATATAGCCTGCACACAAAATCTAACTGTTACACACAACTTGCCAATCTCGGTGGGACCGAATTAAAAAACTTGGTCGGACCGATTTAGCAAATCATGTGACCGTTAGGATGTTCGGTGGGACCGACATGCAACTCGGTAGGACCGATATGATTAGGGTTAGGCCATGATGTAATCTCGGTGAGACCGATTACACAAACTTGGTGGGACCGATTTTGGTAATGGACACGCAGAGGGTTGGCCAGGCAAACTTGGTGGGACCGATTCGCTCATCTCGGTAAGACCAAAACGTTATGAAAGGGTAACAGAGAGTTTGCATTGCAATCTCGGTGGGACCGATCGCTCATCTCGGTTGGACCGAAACGTTACGAAGGGAAACAGAGAGATTACAATCCCATCTCGGTGAGACCGAGATCCCTATCGGTGAGACCGATTTGCCTAGGGTTTGTGGCAGTGGCTATGACATCTGAACTCGGTGGCGCCGGATAGGAAGAATTGGTGGGGCCGAGTTTGACTTTTGGTTTAGGTCATATGTGGATATGAGAAAGTAGTTGAGGGCTTTGGGGCATATCACTAAGCATTTTGAGCAAGAAAGCCATTAAGAAACACCTCACCCCTCCTTGATAGTATTGGCTTTTCCTATAGACTCAATGTGATCTTGGATCACTAAAATAGAAAATATAGAGTCTTGTGCTTTGAGCTTGAGCCAATACTTTTGTCCTTAGCACTTTGAGGGATCCACTTTTCTCATCCATGCCATGCCAATCATTGAGCTTTCCTGAAATATTTATCTTGAAGTAGCATTAGCTCAATGAGATATATGTTGTTAGGAATTACCAAAACCACCCAGGGATAGTTGCACTTTCAATCTCCCCCTTTTTGGTAATTGATGACAACATATAGATCAAAGCTTCGACAAATGATAATAAAATTGAAAAACATTGTCGCTTTGAGAAGTATGTGAAAAGTAAGGGCTCCCCCTAAATTTGTGCATTATTGAAAATTTGCTTTGGACTGCAAATGCACAATGAGTTAGGATTATGGGTTACTCTTCCATGTCACATACATCTTGGTGGAGCGCTCAATATGATAATAATTGAACACTTGCACTCATCACCAAGCAAAGTGAATAATCATATGAGGAAATAAGAGATAATATCATCCAACAAGCATTAATGTAGCATATGATCAAACACATGATCATCCAAGTATCTCACACAAGGCATAAAGTATCAAGCACACAAATAACGAAGTTCAACCACCAAAGAGACAAGAGAGAACAAAAGCAACACTCTCTCTTGAAGCCTATGATCTATACATTTTTCTCCCCCTTTGGCAACAAGTTACCAAAAAGTTCATAAAAAATGCATAGTGCTAAACGACTCTCAGGCTTGGTCTTTATGTGATGGTGTAGAGATGGCTCCTTGGACGAAGACTTCTGTTGATGTAGATGGAGCTGGTGGAGTGGGTGCTGGAGCTGGAAGTACTGAAGTTGTAGCTGGTGCAGATGATGTAGCTCTGGTGTTTGGAACAGGCACTGCAGCAGATCTCTATCCTCTAGGCACTCTAGCAAAAGCATCAGTAGTTGACTTGCCCTTCTTCTCCTCCACATCCTCCTGAAGTTGCTCAACTGCAGTTCGAATCTCTGTCACTTTGACATCAAGAGCATAAAACTTCTGCTCTATGATTATCTCCAAGCTCTCCTGGTTTTGAGTCAGGGTGGTCAAGCCCTTCTCAATCCTCAGAGTGGAGGCAATCAAGTAGCCAAGTTGATCTTGCTTACTCTTCAGGAGAATCTGAGATGCCTCTTCAGCAGTTGGCATCTTTGCAGCCTTCTCAGCCCTTGCCTTCTCCTTCTTCTCTTGTGCTTGCACAGATGATGGTTCATTTTCATCCACCACTACGGTGTTGTCCTCGAAATCAGGGTAGATGGGCAGGTGCTCCTTGTCCAAGAGATATGTGTCAATGCCCATCTTGGAGTTTATAAGCTCCTGAATCTATGGGGCATACCCACAACTCCTCTTCTGATCAGCAACAGTCCTTTTGATTGTTTCCACAATCAGGCTCATAACTTTGAATTTCTAAGGCACATCAAATATATGCAGCAAGTTGAGTGCATGGCCTATGATCATCTTGTGATCACCTGACTTGGGCAGCAAAGTGTGCCTTAAGATCCAGTTGATAGTAGGCAGTCCTGACAATAGATAATGTACAAATCCAAACTTATGTGTCTCAAGTGCGGCATCTGGGATCTTTCTGTACATGTGAGCCATGGAGTTGTGGTCTTTCTTCTTGTTGGCATAGACATCCAAGTCATCCTCATTCTCTTTTGGAGCATTGATCAATTCAGACCATTCCTCAACTATTGATTGGTACCTAGTACCCTCAGACATCCAGACTATCTTCCCATCTGGGTAGAAATGAGTTGTGGAGTAAAACTGCATAATAAGCTCATCATTCCACTTTGTGAGCTTCTGCCCAACAAAGTCATTCACTCCACAAGACTTGAAACTGTCATAAACTCCAGGATAGTGCTCTTCATTCTTCTTGATATAATCCCAGTCAACCCATCTCATGTCACATACTATGGGCTTCTTGTCAAGCAACACTGTCTCATAGAAATCTTGTTGTCCTTTAGTGTGGAACCTGTAGTCCACAACAGTTCTCTTTCTGACAGCATAGGGGTCAGTCAGTCTCCACTGTCTTAGACCTGCATCCTTCCTGAGCTTCATGTCCTCTGCAACTGGATGAGCATCATTATGATCAGGGATCTTGGGCTTCAACTTTCTCAAGACAAGTGAATCTTCATCTTCTTCTTCAGCAGCTTCAGGCACTGGGACCTTGTTCTTCTCTGCAGCTGAAATACTCCTGGTGTTCCTCTTGGGTGCAGACTTGGGCTTAGGAGCAGCAGCCTTGGGAGCATCTTTGGGCTTAGATGGAGCAGCCCCTGACCTTATAGCATCTCCCATCAGCTTTTGAGCTTTAGGTGCTGGTGCAGCAACCTCTTCCTCTTCATCTTCAGAGTCTCTCCTCATAGAGGGCTTGCCAAGTACTTTGATAGTAGTAGTTCTGACTCTCTTCTTCTTCTTGTCTTGCCCAGCGGCTTCATCTTCAGACTCAATGGTGAACTTCATGGTTTCACCAGTGGCAACCTTCCTAGGTTTGGAAGTGGGAATTCTCCTTGCAGGTGCCTTCTTCTGCATTCCTGGCTTAGTGGATGCAGCTGAGCCATATTCTTTCTTCATAAATTTCTTCTTGGAAGTGGCCTCATCCTCAACAACCACATAGTCCTCTTCTTTAGAATCTGAGGTCTTCTTCTTTCTGGCCCTGGTGGCTGCCTTTGGCAAGTTGCTGGGTGTGCTCCTGCTGCCATCATCATAACTGCTGGAGGGACTAGTGCCCTCACTCATGTGAACTTGCTCCTCGGACTTGTTCTGACTGTCACACTGATATGACATGATGCAAACTCTGACAACAGACCCTGTGAATAGATGTAGATGAGGTAGAGTAGATGAGCATCACAAAGCACAGAGGTTTTTGCAAAAAAAATTGAGTCAAAAACTTAGTTTTAGTTTTCCACAGAAAGCATTTCGGAGCTACCGATTTATAAACTCGGTGATACCGAAGCAGCCTTTGGAACCTAAACTAGTGAACTCAGTCAGACTGAGTCATAGTTCGGTGGCACCGAGACTGCTAGGGTTTCACAAAGAATCGAACTCAGTCACACCGATTTGCAATTCTCGGTTAGACCGAGAATCACATGTGCAATGGCCTGAGCCAAATCGGTGAGACCAATTTCTACAACTCGTTCGGTCCGAGATGAATTCAGCGGAAACCTAACCCTAAATTTTCAATACAAAACTAATCTATAGAGCGATTTCGCTGGATAGGAAGATTTCAATCGTGGCAAGATACATGGCAATGCAATGTGCTAGGAACCGGAGTAAGGAATAGCACAAGGTTCAAATCCATACCCTAATGCGGCGATGGATTTGCTACGATGACAACAGTGGAGCAGAATCCCGTTGATGGCGACGGAGACCAGCGGCTGGAGGTCGCTGGCGACGAGGAGGACAATCCAGAGACCCGAGGAGGCAGAGCAGGCAGTGCGCGAGCGAAGGGTTTCGGAAAAAATTCCAAATTTTGGCCCGGGGGTATATATAGCCTGACCCTGTCGGTGTGACCGAGTGGAACAACTCGGTGGCACCGAGATGCATAACTGCAAGCAGTTACTGCAACTCGATATGACCAAAAAGTTCAAATCGGTTGCACCGAGATTGTAAACCTAGATCAACTTAGTGATCTTGGTATGACCGAAATGGATAAAACGGTCAGACCGAAACACACAAAGAGGTTTTGGAAGTTTAAGTCTATGACGAATTGGGGACTCCGAGTGCTCCTCACACAGAGTGGTTCGATCTGACTTGATCAAACTTTGTGATGTAGCATGAATAGAGTTTGAGACAATGAAAGCATAGATAGCTAGAGAAGGTTCTTAGGCATTCTTGTCCATCCACTTGGCAAAACAAAAGAAACCAAACAATCAAAACTACAAGTGGATGTCCTCGAATGAGTAAATTATGTAACCAACATGCTCACACAATAAAATGGCAAATGAAATATGTGGCAATGCATGCACAAATACTTCTAGTATCTATCAAGCAATTGGCGATGACTAGGTCATCTATATATGAGTATATTGACTTAGGAGTCAAATGAGAACATTTGATCATAGGTCATACTCATCGTTTAAGCATAAGTGGGGTTACCACTTTTACATAAAGCATTGTTGTGTTCACACCATTAGAGTTGCTTTCACTCAATTCTTAGAGTAAAGCTCCCCCTAGATGTGAGATCCCCCCTAAGAGGGATGAACTAACCTTGGGCTTTGTCGATGATGACTTCATGTAGGTGTTGAAGATGTGGATGCTCAATGTTGATGTAGATCATTTGGAGCAATCCTTTGGAATGAGTTGCACTTTCAATACCTACATGGGTTAGTCCAACAAGGAACAAACAAGGATACCCATATACATAGAGTGATGCACACACACGAGATGATGTCTATGAAAGCATTAGGTTACCTTGTCCCTTGTCTTACCAACAAGAGGGTTTGTGACTCCTTGAACTAGTGCAAGATGTGGAAGTTGATTGCACTTGTCCTCGCCAAAATGATAAGAGAGAAATATGTTGACGGAGTCACCCTCAAGAACTCTCTAGTTCTTCTTCTTTGGGATCCACATCATCTTGATGGGAATCTTGGAGTTGTAGTTGTACTCGTTGAAGTAGAACTTGATGTAGTCTTGGGAGCCCACTTGACCAAGGCCTTAGGACCTTCTTCAAATGCATCAATCTCCTCTTGAAGCTTATCCTTGCCTTTTTGCTTGTGGTCTTGTGGTGGAAGATCATCTTGAGCTTGTGTCCCTTTGAAAGAAGTAGGATCATACTTCTCTTGTTGAGGAACAAACTTCGTCTTGGGATATTGATCTTCTTCCCACTCAATTCCATTGGCATTGAACTTTCGTTCAAAACCAACACCTTGGTTCTTCCGGTGCCTTCCTTGCTTGCGTACAATTTCCTCGAATTGCTTACTCCCGGCAAGGCTCTTTGTAACATCCCAAATTTTTAATTTGGAATGTTATACAATAGATCATTATTGCATATCATATTTATTGCATTTTGGCTCGATCCTAGAAATTCTACGCAACTCAAGGACCCACGGAGAGAGTTGGGGATTTCGTTATTTTCATATTTGAGTTTTCTCAAATTTTGAAAATAGGATCATTTGATTTTATTTATTTTATCTTCAATTATTTCTATAAAGAAAATATGAGAGAGGGAATAAAATGACTTTCCCAAAATAAAGAAATATTGAGGATTTAATAAAAAAATCAAATAAGTTTTATTTTTAGAGTTTTGCTATTTTATTTGAATTTAGGAAAAATGCGTGTTTTTCAAAAATTGCATTTAGGCCCCAAATAAATGTTCATCTAAACCGGCTTGATTTTAGAAGTCAGGGAAAATTTATTTCGGGATTTTGGGAGTCCGTTTTTCTGCGTGTAATGTTTTTTTTAAAATGAACCGACTTACCGGGTCGTGTCCGCCTGGGACACTAACCGGGCCGGGCCTTTAAAGCCCGAGGCGCCGAGCCGCCCTAGCCCAGCCGCCGCCCCCGAAACCCTAGCCCTGCCCCGATCCGCACCGCCGCCGCTAGCCGCCGCCACCAGCTGCC
>NC_041383.1:377497775-377572082 GCF_002162155.2 Triticum dicoccoides | reverse complement strand
CGACGCTGCCGCCGCCGGAGCCCGCCGCCTCGCTCGCCGGACCCGCCGGAGGTAGCCTCCGCCGCCCCTGCGGTTTTCGAGAGAAAACCGTCGGTTTTTATTTTAGAACCCGCGATTTATTTTTTTATATAGATCGGTTTTATTTTTTCCGGTTTAGTTATTTAGCGAACGCCCCTTCGTTCGTTCGTTTTAACGAACGATTTTCGTTTTTTTCGCAAACAGCAAACGTTCGTTCGTTAGCCTGTTCGTCAGTTTTTCTTTTTCTCGGATTTTCCGCGGTTATTTCTGGTCACGATTTCTGATCCGATTTTCGTTCTAGTATAACTTTTTGCTCGTTTAATAGAATCAGGCAATTCAAGCGCCTAGAGTTTCGTCTCAAAACCCTCCGTTTAACCAACTCAAATAAGTTTTTGCTACTGTAAAATTTGACTTAGGTCCAGATTAGTAAAATGAAGCTTGCTTCTTTCGCCGTTTGATTTCCGTTGTTTCGTTTGATTTGGTTCTTTTTGCAAACCAGAGTTCTTAAGTTGAACTTTCTGGTTAGTTCTCTTACTCGAGTTTTACCTGTACATTAGATGAGTACTTATTGTGTGCTTGTTTGTTTTTGATAGAGTACCCAGAGTGTGCCGCTTGCTACTTTGAATCGCTAGATTTCGCGGATCATCAGCAAGGCAAGTAACACTTTGATCATACCTTTTTACTACCCAGTTTTATTGCATTAGATCAATCCTCAAACACTTGCATGATTAGGATCTATTAATATGAGGGATTTTGGGTAGTAGATGAGGTAGTACCTATTACCTGTTTTATTATCAAACCCTTGGGAGTTACTCTACATTTGCTTATTGTGCTATGCTATGCTAGTAGACGTGGATTGGGTGAGTGTATCCATGACAAATGTGAGATTGTTAATTTAATGGTTCATTTAAGGTGGCAACTTTAATACATATATGGGTGGATTGAGGCACCTGGGCATTCCAACGATTGCCTGTTTTCTTTATGGACCGCCACCCAGGCCCAAAGGGATCATGAGATTATTCATGCTAGAAACTTCCGTGTGCAGCCACAAGCTACTATGGGCTCTAGCATAGTTGACTAAGTCGTGCGAACTCTTACAGTGGTAGACTAGCAAATGTAGGGGATGTAGGTTGGTACTTTCTACCCGATCGTAAGGTGCTAGCGCTTCTGGAAGACTATGTCTCGGTCATCCGTTTCTCAAATATCATGTAGTGCGAGAATCCCAACGGAGGAGATCGAGTCTTGTGGGGAAAAGTGCGCAAACCTCTGCAGAGTGTATAAACTAATCATGGTTAGCCGTGTCCCCGGTTATGGACATCTTGAGTATCAAGTACTTGGATTATCATGTGAATCTCATCATGTTACTTTAATTAATATTGTTGGGTTTTTAATGATGATGCTTAATTGGGATTGAGCGGGTGTTTACGCTCTCAATGTTTAACAACCACCATGATAGTTAAATAAAAATGTATTCCTTTGCAGTAGGGAAAAATTGGCTTTATGCAAAACTGTAACCATAGAGCTTTCCACCAGCCATATATGCATGTAGTATAGCTTTTCTTTCATTACTCTCTATGTGTTACATTGCCAGCATATTCCATGTGCTGACCCGTTTCGGGCTGCAACGTTCATGTTGCAGACTTTTCAAAAGACGAGTAAGGTGCCTTAGTTCGTGGTTCTATACTCAGTGATGTCGTTGGAGTTGATGGACTCACTTATCTTCCAAGCCTTCCGCTGTTATAGCTATTAGATGGCCTTAAGCCATATTTATTGTAATAAGCTCTCTTTTGAGACATTCGATGTAATAAGTGTGTGATTGCTACTCTGTTATAAATCCTTCAAGTATTGTGCGTGTCAGCATTACTGATCCAGGGATGACACTAAAGCACAGAGATCAGACTGTTTGAGGTCAGGTTGCTACAAGATGGTATTAGAGCACACGCTGACTGTAGGACACAACCACTAAGCTAAAGCCCTAGATCACTACTCACTCTTTTCATTTCTGACTCCTCATCTTTTCTACTCTTTTAGGATGGCGGATGCAAGGAACAAGTTCACGCAACCAGATGAAGATACACCCTTTGGACGTCACTTGAAGGAAGTCACTAGATACCTGAACATCGGAGTTCCAAGCTTCACCGGGACCTACAATGCCACTTTACCTGAAGAGGAGCGTTGGACGATTCAAGTTCAAGTACCAGGAAGGACGTTCATGCTCGTCACTAAGCCCATAGAGTTTTTCTTTGATGCACCAACCTGGAGTCTAGGATAGAGCATGGCAGCCCATATCGCAATGGGACGTATTGGAGAAGTTTGCCAGAAGGATCTCAAGGATACTATCTACCAGATTTGTGGGCGCCGAGATTAGTAATGGGAGATGATTAGCACCAGGAAGGATAGATCAATTGCAGCTTTCATCCAGGAGTTAAACCAGCACATTCGACGCCAGGAGAACCGGATGTGCGCAGGCATGATAGACCTGAAGAAGGCCATGACCAAAATCACGGAACTGGAGGAAGAACTCAAATCTACATGCGATGGATATGAGGAGGAAATAACAACACTAGTGGAGAAGAATGGTCATCTGAAGAAGCTAAGAGTGTTTATGGGATTTCCCGCAACTGGAGGAGAAGATGATTGCACTTGTCCAGAGAACTACATCATCATCGACGACACCGACTCGGACCCAGACGATAGCGATGATGACTATGTTGATGAAGCTGGAGCAGATATCATGGAATCTTCATTGGAGCAGTTTTTCTAGTCGACCACCATAATAGTAGTAGTATTCCCCCATGTATCTAGTATAGTTCGAGCACTTTTGTAATGATAGTTAGACCATTGTATGCGCTTGTTTGATTGAATGAAGTGATTTTGTTTGCTTTTGTCTCATGTGCATATGGGTAGTGTTTTTCTCTCTAGACCTCATTCGATTCTACATTCTCACCTTTTCTAAACCCTCAGATGCCTCCAAGGCGTGACAATGGATTTGCTTTCCCACCGAAGCTCACTCAGTTGATCCAGCAGCAGAATGCGTTGATGCAATTGCTAGTCCAGAACTAGAATCAGGGGAACAACAACAATAACAACAACAACCCACCACCGCCACCACCTGTCGATCACTTAACCCGTTTTCTTAGGCTGGATCTGCTGGTGTTCTCCAGTAGCACCGATCCGATTGTTGCAAATGATTGGCTCCGCAAGACAGCAAGGGAGTTGACCACTGTAGGATGCACAGATGCGGAAAGGGTGCGTTTTGCCGCACATCAGCTTGAAGGACCCGCAGCATCCTGGTGGGAGAATTTCACAGCCACTTACCCTATCAACACTGTCACGTGGGATCAGTTCCAGTAGGCTTTCCGTACTACCCATGTTTTAGCAGGAGCTATGGCCATGAAGAAGTGTCAGTTTTGCAACTTGCGACAAGGAGGACGGACAGTTGGCCAGTATGTGGATGACTTTAGTAAGCTAGCATGTTATGCCCCAGATGACGTTGCTACAGATGCAGCTAAGCAGGAGAAGTTTCTGGAAGGACTGAATGATGAGCTGAGCATGCAGTTGATGGTAGCAACTTTCCACAACTACCAGGAGTTGGTAGATCGTGCTCTTATGATTGAAGGGAAGCAGCAGCAGATTGAGAACTGCAAGAGGAAGTATGGACAAGGGAAGTACAATTCTGGAGCTCAGCAGAAGCCACGTTTTACCCCGTAATCGGGAAGACAGTTCCAGCATACCCATGGAGGAGGTAGCTCGCACAATCATAATGGTTCCAAGAATGATAACGGGAATGGAGGAAGCAATGGCCAGAACCGTACCAATCCCTCAACACCAGCCAAGAGAGACCCGAGCCAAGTCACTTGCTATAAGTGTCAGAAGACTGGACATTATGCCATGAATGTCCTGAAGCCCAGAATGGAAATGGCAATGGAAGCTCTGGAAAGAAGTCGAACCCTTTCAACAGGGGATAGGTGAACCACGTTAACGTGGAGGAGGTTGAAGCTCAGCCAGATGTAGTAATAGGTAAGTTTTTGGTTATGTCATTTACTGCACTCGTTCTTTTTGATACTAGTGCATCGCATTCATACATATCAAGGGGACTTGTGGATAAGTATAAACTGCCAACCCAAGCCCTTAGGTCACCCACGTTAGTAACCTCGCCAGGAGCAGAATATATGGCTAGTCTATGGTGTGATCGGTTACCATTAAGGATTGGTAACTACGTGTTTCCCTCGGACCTAATAGTATTGGAATCGCAAGGATTGGATGTGATATTAGGCATGTATTGGTTATCGAAGTATGGAGGGAACATTGAATGCGCTAGTAAGACGATTTTGCTCACAACGCCAGAAGGAAGAAGGATCAAGTATGTATCACGGCATGAGCCGAAGAGGACTCAGGTAAATTCCTTATCGGGAGTTGTGCAGGAGGAAGTACCAGTGGTGAAGGATTTCCCTGATGTATTTCCAAAGGAGTTGCCAGGCATGCCACCGGATAGAGACATTGAGTTTTTGATTGAGCTTTTGGGCAGGCACAAGGCCAATATCTAAGAGACCATACAGGATGCCTGCAAAAGATTTGGAGGAGATTAAGAAGCAGATTAAGGAATTACTGGATAAAGGCTATATTCGCCCAAGTTCTTCACCTTGGGGATCGCCAGTACTTCTAGTGGAGAAGAACGACGGATCATTGAGGATGGTTGTTTTATCGAGGATTAAATGTAGTAACAATCAAGAACAAGTACCCACTGCCGACGATCAATGATTTGTTTGATCGATTGCAAGGAGCTAAGATATTTTCCAAGATCGATCTGCGATCCGGATACCATCAGTGGAAGATTCGAGAGCAGGATATACCTAAGACGGCTTTTACCACCAGGTATGGGCTGCACGAGTATACCGTTATGTCATTTGGTCTGACTAACGCACCTTCCTATTTCATGAACATGATGAACAAAGTGTTTATGGAGTTTCTGGATAAGTTCGTCGTGGTGTTCATTGATGATATTTTGGTCTACTCGAAGAATGAAGAGGAGCATAAGGAGCATTTGCGTTTGGTACTTGAGAAGCTCAGAGAACATCAGTTATATGCCAAGTTCAGCAAATGTGAGTTTTGGTTGAAGGAAGTTGGATTCCTCGGACATGTTATATCCGGAGAAGGAATAGCAGTAGATCCCACCAAAGTTGTCACTTTGACCAATTGGGTAGTACCAACGACAGTTGGAGAGATCCAGAGTTTTCTTGGACTGGCAGGATATTACTTGAGATTCATTGAGAATTTCTCGAAGATTGTGAAGCCCATGACGGAGTTGTTGAAGAAGGATACCAAGTTCAAATGGACTGAGGAATGTGAGGCCAGTTTCCAGGAGTTGAAGAAATGTTTGGTTACCTCGCCAGTGTTGATTTTGCGAGATCAGAGTAAGGATTACGAGGTGTATTGTGACGCTTCACGTCAAGGACTTGGAGCAGTGCTTATGCAGGAGGGAAGAGTTGTTTCGTATGCTTCACGACAGTTGAAACCTCATGAGTTGAATTATGCCACCCATGATTTGGAGTTAGCAGCCGTAGTGCATGCGTTGAAGACTTGGAGACATTTTATCATCGGAAACCATTGTGAAGTATACACGGATCACAAGAGTTTGAAGTATATTTTCACGCAGAAGGAGCTGAATCTCAGGCAAAGGAGATGGTTGGAGCTCATCAAGGATTATGATATGAGATTGCATTATCATCCCGGAAAGGCTAACATAGTAGCCGATGCGTTGAGCCGCAAGAGCCATGTCAACACACTAATGACCGGGGATTTACCGAAGGATTTAGCAGAGGACCTTCGTGAGCTATGTTTGGAGATAGTTCCAAGGGGCTATGTAGCAGCATTGGAGATTCAATCTACTTTGATGGATAAGATCAGAAAAGCTCAGAAGACCGACAAGGAGATTGCCTCTATAAAGGAGAAGATGAGCAAAGGAAAAGCTAAAGGATTTTGTGAGGATGAGCACGATACCCTATGGTTTGAAGACCGGGTTTATGTGCCTAATGACCCGGGGACCAGGAAGTTGATTCTGCAAGAGTCCCATGATTCACCATATTCGATTCACCCAAGAAATACCAAGATGTATTTGGATTTGAAGGATACTTTCTGGTGGACCGGAATGAAGAAGGATATTGTGGAGTATGTAGCAGTTTCTGATGTATGTCAGAGAGTAAAGGCGGAGCATCAGAAGCCAACAGGATTGTTATAGCCATTGCCAATACCCGAATGGAAGTGGGATAAGTTAGGCATGGATTTTATCATGGGATTGCCCAGGACTTGTTCAGGCTATGACTCAATTTGGGTTGTAGTCGATCGTTTGACGAAGGTAACTCATTTCATCCAAGTGAATACCACCTACACCAGTGCTAAGTTGGCAAAGATATATATGACCAGGATCGTATGTCTGCATGGAGTTCTGAGAAGCATTCTATCAGATAGAGGAACTCAGTTACCTCAAAGTTCTGGAATCAATTGCACGAAACTCTGGGTACCAGGCTAGAGTTCAGTACAACCTTTCATCCGCAGACAGATGGACAGACCAAGAGAGTCAATCGGATTTTGGAGGATATGCTGAGAGCTTGTGCGCTAGATTATGGATCTAGTTGGGACGATAATTTTCCATATGCAAAGTTCTCCTACAACAACAATTATCAATCCAGTTTGAATATGGCCCCTTCCGAAGCTTTGTACGGAAGGAGGTGCAGGACCCTATTGTCGTGAGATGAAGTTGGAGACCGCCAGTTATTTGGACCGGATTTGATTAAGGAGTCTGAACAGAAAGTGAAATTGATCCGCGATAGACTCAAGGTAGCCCAGTCCAAGCAGAAGAGCTATGCAGATTCTAAACAAAAGGAGACAGTTTACGAAGTCGGAGACCAAGTTTATCTTCGAGTATCTCCACTGTGAGGAGTTAAGCGCTTTGGAGTTAAGGGAAAGTTAGCACCACGTTTTGTAGGACCATACAAAGTTTTGGAGCGTATGGGAGAAATAGTCTACAAATTGGAACTGCCCGAAGGATCGTCAGGAGTTCATGATGTATTCCAAGTTTCCCAGTTGAAGAAGTGCCACGCGGAGATGGCTGATATACCGCTGAGAGATACAGTGCCGCTGGAAGCGATTCAGTTGGACAGTGATTTGACCTATGAGGAGAAACCAGTTAAGATTCTTGAGTACGCTAGCCGAATCACCCGCAGCAAGGTTATCAAGTTTTGCAAAGTTCAGTGGAGCCACCACACAAATGATCCTAGAAATTCTACGCAACTCAAGGACCCACGGAGAGAGTTGGGGATTATGTTATTTTCATATTTGAGTTTTCTCAAATTTTGAAAATAGGATCATTTGACTTTATTTATTTTATCATCAATTATTTCTATAAAGAAAATATGAGAGAGGGAATAAAATGACTTTCCCAAAATAAAGAAATATTAAGGATTTAATCAAAAAATCAAATAAGTTTTATTTTTGGAGTTTTGCTATTTTATTAGAATTTAGGAAAAATGCGCGTTTTTAAAAAATTGCATTTAGGCCCCAAATAAATGTTCATCTAAACCAGCTTGATTTTAGAAGTCGGGGAAAATTTATTTTGGAATTTTTGGAGTCTGTTTAGTATTTCTTTTATTTGTTTTTCTTCGCGTAATGTTTTAAAAAAACGAACCGACTTAAAGCCCGAGGCGCCGAGCCGCCCCAGCCCGGCCGCCGCTCCCGAAACCCTAGCGCCGCCCCGATCCGCGCGGACGCCGCCAGCCGCCGCCACCACCGCATCCCGCCGCGCCACCCGAGCCCCGCCTCGCCCGACGCCGCCAGCCGCCGCCGTCGCACCCCGCCCTCGCCGGAGCCGACCCCGCCGCCGCCAGAGTCCGCCACCTCGCTCGCCGGACCCGCCGGAGGTAGCCGCCCCCGCGGTTTTCGAGAGAAAACCGTCGGTTTTTATTTTAGAACCCGCGGTTTATTCTTTTATATAGATCGGTTTTATTTTTTCCGGTTTAGTTATTTAGCGAACGCCCCTTCGTTCGTTCGTTTTAACGAACGATTTTCGTTTTGTTCGCAAACAGCAAACGTTCGTTCGTTAGCCTGTTCGTCAGTTTTTCTTTTTCTCGGATTTTCCGCGGTTATTTCTGGTCACGATTTCTGATCCGATTTTCGTTCTAGTATAACTTTTTGCTCGTTTAATAGAATCAGGCAATTCAAGCGCCTAGAGTTTCGTCTCAAAACCTTCCGTTTAACCAACTCAAATAAGTTTTTGCTACTGTAAAATTTGACTTAGGTCCAGATTAGTAAAATGAAGCTTGCTTCTTTCGCCGTTTGATTTCCGTTGTTTCGTTTGATTTGGTTCTTTTTGCAAACCAGAGTTCTTAAGTTGAACTTTCTGGTTAGTTCTCTTACTCGAGTTTTACCTGTACATTAGATGAGTACTTATTGTGTGCTTGTTTGTTTTTGATAGAGTACCCGGAGTGTGCCGCTTGCTACTTTGAATCGCTAGATTTCGCGGATCATCAGCAAGGCAAGTAACACTTTGATCATACCTTTTTACTACCCAGTTTTATTGCATTAGATCAATCCTCAAACACTTGCATGATTAGGATCTATTAATATGAGGGATTTTGGGTAGTAGATGAGGTAGTACCTATTACCTGTTTTATTATCAAACCCTTGGGAGTTACTCTACATTTGCTTATTGTGCTATGCTATGCTAGTAGACGTGGATTGGGTGAGTGTATCCATGACAAATGTGAGATTGTTAATTTAATGGTTCATTTAAGGTGGCAACTTTAATACATATATGGGTGGATTGAGGCACCTGGGCATTCCAACGATTGCCTGTTTTCTTTATGGACCGCCACCCAGGCCCAAAGGGATCATGAGATTATTCATGCTAGAAACTTCCGTGTGCAGCCACAAGCTACTATGGGCTCTAGCATAGTTGACTAAGTCGTGCGAACTCTTACAGTGGTAGACTAGCAAATGTAGGGGATGTAGGTTGGTACTTTCTACCCGATCGTAAGGTGCTAGCGCTTCTGGAAGACTATGTCTCGGTCATCCGTTTCTCAAATATCATGTAGTGCGAGAATCCCAACGGAGGAGATCGAGTCTTGTGGGGAAAAGTGCGCAAACCTCTGCAGAGTGTATAAACTAATCATGGTTAGCCGTGTCCCCGGTTATGGACATCTTGAGTATCAAGTACTTGGATTATCATGTGAATCTCATCATGTTACTTTAATTAATATTGTTGGGTTTTTAATGATGATGCTTAATTGGGATTGAGCGGGTGTTTACGCTCTCAATGTTTAACAACCACCATGATAGTTAAATAAAAATGTATTCCTTTGCAGTAGGGAAAAATCGGCTTTATGCAAAACTGTAACCATAGAGCTTTCCACCAGCCATATATGCATGTAGTATAGCTTTTCTTTCATTACTCTCTATGTGTTACATTGCCAGCATATTCCATGTGCTGACCCGTTTCGGGCTGCAACGTTCATGTTGCAGACTTTTCAAAAGACGAGTAAGGTGCCTTAGTTCGTGGTTCTATACTCAGTGATGTGTTGGAGTTGATGGACTCACTTATCTTCCAATCCTTCCGCTGTTATAGCTATTAGATGGCCTTAAGCCATATTTATTGTAATAAGCTCTCTTTTGAGACATTCGATGTAATAAGTGTGTGATTGCTACTCTGTTATAAATCCTTCAAGTACTGTGCGTGTTAGCATTACTGATCCAGGGATGACACTAAAGCACAGAGATCAGACTGTTTGAGGTCTGATCGCTACACTCTTGTAAACACCTTTCTCTATAATTCCCTTCAATAAGCTATTTTCTTGCTCATGTGTAACTTGGCTAAGAGAATCATTAGTGGAATCAAGAGAACTACTAGAAGCAACAATATTGGATTTAGCATGATTATTGTTAATACTAGAGGAATAATCTTTCTTGTTCTTATTACTAGACTTGACTTGGGGCATGTAAGCAGATAAGAGTAAACGCTTGGCAATGTAAGAAGAACTTTTCTTGCGAAGATCATCATTGATTGCCTTTAAGAACTCATGCTCTTGCTCAAGGTTGAGCTTTTCAAAGCGTAACTTCTCATGAGTCCTTAAAAGTTCTCGATGACCTCCTAAGATAGTTTCATGAGCTAACTTAAGAGTGTTTAGTTCTTTAGTTAGGAGCTCAATCTTCTCCTTATCATTGCCATTCGTTTTATCTTGATTAGCATGATTAATTGACGTTTCATCGTAGTATTCATCACTAGAGTTGTCAACAAGCATCATCACCTAACAAGTCATCTTCATCACTATTGAAATCAACATACTCGGGGTGTGATACCTTTGGGCCTTTAGCCATGAAGCATCTTCCAAGTCCTTCATTTGGTGAATCGAATATGTCGTAGGAGCTGGTTGACACAAGTGCTAGACCAGCAACACCTTCATCTTGAGTATATTCGGAGTCGGAGTGATAGCTTCTCTCAGAGTGATTGTCGGAGTCGGAGCCGCATACCCATTCACCAACATGAGCTTGATGTCTTCGTTTTGTGTAGCTCCTTGATGACTTGTCCTTCCTTTACGAATCCTTGCTTCTCCGGGATGTTCTTCGTTCATAACGATCATCTCTACTCCTTCTTTTTCTTGATGGTGATTCTTCTTTTCTACTTCTTCTTTTTGGAGAATCTTCTCTTCTTTTGTAGGGTGTCGTACACTCATTGGCATAGTGTCCGGGTCTTCCGCAATTGTAGCAATTACGCTCATGACTAGAAGATCTTTTGTCATTGTAGGACCTTGACTTGGAACTTCTTTCCTTGCTTCTACTCTTGTAGAACTTGTTGAAGTTCTTCACCATTAGGCTCAATTCTTCATTGAAGGTTTGTTTCTCACTTGATGATGTGGGAGCTTCACATGAGGCTTTGTAAGCACCACTTGACTTGTTGTGGAGCTCCTCCTTATCCCTGAGTGACATCTCATGAGCAACAATTCTTCCAATGACTTCCGTTGGCTTGAGATCTTTGTAATTGGGCATCATTTGGATCAATGTGCACACAATATCATATTTTCCATCCAAAGCTCTTAGGATCTTCTTGATGATGAATTTGTCGGTCATCTCTTCACTTCCTAAGCCGGCAATCTCATTTGTGATAAGAGCAAGCTTAGAGTACATTTCAGCGACACCTTCACCATCCTTCATTTTGAACTTGTCAAGATGACTTTGAAGCACATCCAACTAGGATTCCTTGACCAAGTCGATACCTTCGTGCATATCAATCAAAGTATCCCAAATTTCCTTTGCATTTTCAAGACGGTTGATTTTGTTGAATTCTTCGGGGCACAATCCATTGAAGAGGATATCACAAGCTTGAGCGTTGTATTGCAGCATCTTCAACTCTTCCGTGGTAGATTCACGGTTCGGTTCTCTCCCATCAAAGAATTCACCTTGCAAGCCAATACACACAATAGTCCAAACGGCGGGATTATGTCCAAGAATATGCATTTTCATCTTATGCTTCCAACTAGCAAACTTAGTATCATCAAAGTAAGGACCTCTACGGTGGTAATTTCCCTCGCTAGACGTCATACTCTCCTAAGTTGTGAAACCAAGGCTATGACTACTAAAAGCTATGTAAATCAAAGTAAATGGAGACCAAAGCTCTGCTACCACTTGTAGGATCAAAAGTATGTCTAGAGGGGGGGTGATTAGACTACTTGACCAAATAAAAATCTAGCCTTTTCCCAATTTTAGTTCTTGGTCGATTTTTGCCACTTAGCACAAGTCAAGCAATCTTAACACAATTCAAGCAAGCATGCAAAGAGTATATGAGCAGCAGAAAGTAAAGCATGCAGCTTGCCAGAATGTAAAGGGAAGGGTTTGGAGAGTCCAAACGCAATAGGAGACACGGATGTTTTTGTCGTGGTTCCGATAGGTGGTGCTATCGTACATCCACGTTGATGGAGACTTCAACCCACGAAGGATAACGACTGCGTGAGTCCACGGAGGGCTCCACCCACGAAGGGTCCACGAAGAAGCAACCTTGTCTATCCCACCATGGCCGTCGCCCACGAAGGACTTGCCTCACTAGGGTAGATGTTCACGAAGTAGGCGATCTCCTTGCCCTTACAAACTCCTTGGTTCAACTCCACAATCTTGTCGGAGGCTCCCAAGTGACACCTAACCAATCTAGGAGACACCACTCTCCAAGAAGTAACAAATGGTGTGTTGATGATGAACATCTTGCTCTTGTGCTTCAAATGATAGTCTCCCCAACACTCAACTCTCTCTCACGGGATTTGGATTTGGTGGAAAGAAGATTTGAGTGGAAAGCAACCTGGGGAAGGCTAGAGATCAAGATTCATATGGTAGGAATGGAATATGTTGGCCTCAACACAAGTGTAGGTGGTTCTCTCTCAGAAAATATAGGTTCGAAGTGTAGGCATGTTCTGATGGCTCTCTTCACGAATGAAGAATGGGTGGAGGGGTATATATAGCCTCCACACAAAATCTAACTGTTACACACAACTTGCCAATCTCGGTGGGACCGAATTGAAAAACTCGGTCGGACCGATTTAGCAAATCATGTGACCGTTAGGATGTTTGGTGGGACCGACAAGCAACTCGATAGGACCGATATGATTAGGGTTAGGGCATAACGTAATCTTGGTGAGACCGATTACACAAACTCGGTGGGACCGATTTTGGTAATGGACACATAGAGGGTTTGCCAGGCAAACTCGGTGGGACCGATTCGCTCATCTCGGTGAGACCGTAACGTTACGAAAGGCAAACAGAGAGTTTGCATTGCAATCTCGGTGTGACCGATCGCTCATCTCGGTTGGACCAAAACGTTACGAAGGGAAACAGAGAGATTACAGTCCCATCTCGGTGAGACCGAGATCCCTATCGGTGAGACCGATTTGCCTAGGGTTTGTGGCCGTCGCTATGACATCTGAACTCGGTGGCGCCGGATAAGAAGAATCGGTGGGGCTGAGTTTGACTTTTGGTTTAGGTCATATGTGGATATGAGAAAGTAGTTGAGGGATTTGGAGCATATCACTAAGCATTTTGAGCAAGAAAGTCATTAAGCAACACCTCATCCCTCCTTGATAGTATTGGCTTTTCCTATATACTCAATGTGATCTTGGATCACTAAAATAGAAAATGTAAAGTCTTGTGCTTTGAGCTTGAGCCAATACTTTTGTCCTTAGCATTTTGAGGGATCCACTTTTCTTATCCATGCCATGCCAATCATTGAGCTTTCCTGAAAATATTTATCTTGAAGTAGCATTAGCTCAATGAGATATATGTTGTTAGGAATTACCAAAACCACCCAGGGATAGTTGCTATTCACACTGATCATGCTGCTATTAAATATCTTATGGAGAAGAAAGATGCTAAGTCTAGACTTATTAGATGGGTTCTCTTGCTCCAAGAATTTGATTTGCATACTATTGATAAAAAGGGAGCCGAGAACCCTGTTGCAGACAACTTGTCTAGACTAGAAAATGTTCTTGATGACCCACTACCTATTGATGATAGCTTTCCTGATGAGCAATTAGCAGTCATTAATGCTTCTCGTACTGCTCCATGGTATGCTGATTATGATAATTATATTGTTGCTAAATTCATACCACCTAGTTTCACATATCAGCAAAAGAAAAAGTTCTTTTATGATTTAAGACATTACTTCTGGGATGACCCACACCTTTACAAAGGAGTAGATGGTGTTATTAGACATTGTGTACCTGAGCATGAACAGGAACAAATCCTATGCAAGTGTCACTCCGAACCATATGGAGGACACCACGCTGGAGATAGAACTGCACATAAGGTATTGCAATCCGGTTTTTATTGGCCTACTCTCTTCATAGATGCTCGTAAGTTTGTCTTGTCTTGTGATGAATGTCAAAGAATTGGTAATATTAGTAGACATGAAGAAATGCCTATGAACTATTCTCTTGTTATTGAACCATTTGATGTTTGGGGCTTTGATTATATGGGACCTTTTCCTGCCTCTAATGGTTACACACATATTTTAGTTCATGTTGATTGCGTTACTAAGTGGGTAGAAGCTATTCCAACTAGTAGTGTTGATCATAACACCTCTATTAAAATGCTTTAAGAAGTTAATTTTTCTAGGTTTGGAGTCCCTAAATATCTTATGACTGATGGTGGTTCACATTTTATTCATGGTGCTTTCCATAAGATGCTTGCTAAGTATGATGTTAATCATACAATTGCATCTCCTTATCACCCACAGTCTAGTGGTCAAGTAGACTTGAGCAATAGAGAGCTCAAATTAATTTTGCAAAAGACTATCAATAGATCTAGAAAGAATTGGTCCAAGAAACTTGATGATGCATTATGGGCCTATAGAACTGCATATAAAAATCCTATGGGTATGTCTCCGTATAAGATGGTTTATGGAAAAGCATGTCACTTACCTCTCGAACTTGAACATAAAGCATATTGGGATATTAAAGAGCTCGACTATGACTTCAAACTTGCCGGTGAGAAGAGGTTGTTTGACATTAGGTCACTTGATGAATGGAGAACCCAAGCCTATGAGAATGCCAAACTGTTCAAAGAAAACGTTAAAAGATGGCATGACAAAAGGATAAAAAAGCGTGAGTTTAACGTAGGTGATTATGTGTTGCTATTCAACTCTCGTTTAAGATTTTTTGCAGGAAAACTTCTCTCTAAATGGGAAGGTCCTTACGTTATCGAGGAGGTCTATCGTTCCGGTGCCATAAAAATCAACAACTTCGAAGGCACAAGTCCGAGGGTGGTGAACGGTCAAAGAATCAAACATTATATCTCAGGTAATCCTATAAATGTTGAAACCACTATTATTGAAACCATAACCCTGGAGGAATACATAAGGGACACTTTTCAGAATATTTCAGACTCCAAAAAGGAATAGGTATGTGGTACGGTAAGTAAACCGACTCCAAAACAATTCTAATGGCAATTTTCCTCCGTTTTGGAATATTTATGAATTTTAGAAAGCAAGAAGTAATTCGGGAAGGACACGAGGCCTCCACGAGGGTGGAGGGCGCGCCCACCACTCCTGGGCACGCCCCCTGTTTCGTGGGCACCTCGTGTACCTCCCGAACTCCGTTTTCTTGCACGTTACTTCTTTTGGTCGGTAAAAATTCATTATATAATCTCCCGGAGGTTTTTACCACCGTATCACGCAAAAATCCTCTATTTTCATTTCGAGTTGTTTTTCTGACAGATCTAGAGCATCATGACGTCACCCTCCTTCAACAATGAAGACAAGGATGCTTGGCTATTGAAGATAGAGCTGAAAAGAGAAGAACCGGAGGAGATTAACAAGGGTGAAGGGATCAAGAAGGCCATGGAGGATCAAGCTCCGGCGGTGGAAGAAGAAGACATCCCTCAACCTCTACCCAACCTCTTTACTCCAACTGAGATTGAAGCTTTCAAGATGATTGAGTTAGCTTGCATACAAAACAAGTATCTCACACAAGAAAGTATTTTGTTGAAGGATCATATCGTGACTCAAGGGCATTATCAGCAAGTTGAAGGAGCTTTTACGCTCAATGTGCGATTATCCACCATCATCATCACCACCTTCATCACCTCCGAGGACATAATTACATGGGTATGGGCACACCCCTTGGCAACTGCCAAACTTGGGGGAGATGCCCCGGTATCGTATCACCATCACACTCCTATCTTTACCGTTTTTCTTAGTTCGATCCTTTTAGTAATATCTTGATCTAGTAGATTGAAGTTTTGGTATGAAGTAGTTTTGAGTTTTGCTTTGTGATCTCTTTATGTAATCGAGTCCGTGAGCTATCTATAATAAAGTTTAGTGTTGAGTCAAGGGCTTTGCTATCTTGCTATGATCTTAAGAAAATACAAAGAATAAAAAGAAATAAAAGAGTTCATATTGATCTTATGGATAGTAATGACTTCACATATAAAGAGTATGAAGCTTAAAAGTTGTTGAGAGTTGACAAACGTAGTTTTGGGCATCGTTGAAATTAATAGGAAGTAATAAGAAAGGAGAGGTTTTCACATATAAATATACTATCTTGGACATCTTTTATGATTGTGAGCACTCATTAAGTATGACATGCTAAAGAGTTGATGTTGGACAAGGAAGACAACGTAATGGTTTATGTTTTCTCACATCTCAGTTAAAGTATATTGTTATTGATCTTCCCAACATGTTGAGCTTGCCTTTCCCCCTCATGCCAGCCAAAAATTCCTTGCACCAAGTAGAGATACTACTTGTGCTTCCAAATATCCTTAAACCCAATTTTGCTATGAGAGCCCACCATACCTACCTATGGATTGAGTAAGATCCTTCAAGTAAGTTGTCATGTTGCAAGCAATAAAAATTGCTCTCTAAATATGTATGACTTATTAGTGCGGAGAAAATAAGCTTTATACGATCATGTGATATGGAAGTAATAAAAGCGACGGACTGCATAATAAAGGTTCATATCACAAGTGGCAATATCAAGTGACGTTCTTTTGCATCAAGATTTTGTGCGTCCAACCCTAAAAGCACATGACAACATCTGCTTTCCTCTGCGAAGGGCCTATCTTTTACTTTATGTCTTTTACTTTATGCAAGAGTCAAGGTGATCTTCACCTTTCCCTTTTTCATTTTATTCTTTGGCAAGCACCTCGTGTTGGAAAGATCCTGATATATATATATACAATTGGATGTAAGTTAGCATGAACTATTATTGTTAATGAGGGAGTCCTGGATTAGGGGGTGTCCGGATAGCCGAACTATCACCTTTGGCAGGACTCCTGGACTATGAAGATACAAGATTGAAGACTTTGTCCCGTGTCCGGATGGGACTTTCCTTGGCGTGAAAGGCAAGTTGGCGATACGGATATGTAGATCTACTACCATTGTAACCGACTCTGTGTAACCCTAACCCTCTTCGGTGCCTATATAAACCAGAGGGTTTTAGTCCGTTGGACGAACAAAAATCATACCATAGGCTAGCTTCTAGGGTTTAGCCTCTCTGATCTCGTGGTAGATCTACTCTTGTACTACCCATATCATCAATATTAATCAAGCAGGAGTAGGGTTTTACCTCCATCGAGAGGGCCCGAACCTGGGTAAAAACATCGTGTCCCTTGTCTCCTGTTACCATCCGCCTAAACGCACAGTTCGGGACCCCCTACCCGAGATCTGCCGGTTTTGACACCGACATTGGTGCTTTCGTTGAGAGTTCCTCTGTGTCGTCATTTTTAGGCCCGATGGCTCCTCCGATCATCAACAACGATGCGGTCCACGGTGAGACTTTTCTCCCCGGATAGATCTTCGTATTCGGCGGCTTTGCACTGCGGGCCAATTCGCTTGGCCATCTGAAGCAGATTGAAAGCTATGCCCCTAGCCATCAGGTCAGATTTGGAAGTTTGAACTATACGGCTGACGTCTGTGGAGACTTGATCTTCGACGGGCCCGAGCCACGGCTGAGCGCGTCGCACTATCACGATGGGCACGATCTAACTCTGCCGCCGGACAGTGCCCTGGAGGCCACACAAGTGTCCGCTCCGACCCTTAGTTCAGAGCCGACTGCGGCGACCAACGACGGGTGGCTGGACACCGCCTCGGGGGCTGCTATCTCTACGGCGATGGAGCCGAATACTATCCCTGTCCTTTGCAAGGCGCGTAACTCCAAGGTACCAGACTCGTCTTCGGACTCCAGACCTCCCCCGCCCCTGCCAATCGAACCCGATTGGGCACCGGTCATGGAGTTCACCGCCGTGGACATCTTTCAGCACTCGCCCTTTGGCGACATCCAGAATTCATTAAAGTCTCTCTCTTTATCAGGAGAGCCCTGGCCGGACCACGGTCAGGAAGGCTGGGATGCGGACGACGAAGAAATTCAAAACCCATCCACCACCCACTTCGTAGCCACTGTCGATGATTTAACCGACATGCTCGACTTCGACTCCGAAGACATCGACGGTATGCACGACGATGCAGTAGACGACCAAGAACCAGTACCTACAGGGCACTGGAAGGCCACCTCGTCCTACGACATTTACATGGTGGACATCCCAAAAGACGGGAACGGCGATGGAACAACGGAGGATGACCCCTCCAAGAAACAGCCTAAGCGCCAGCGTCAGCGGCGCCGCTCTAAATCCTGCCACAGCAAAAATGGTGATTCCGGCACGGGAGACAATAACACCCCAAAAAGTGCCGAAGACAACCCCCTCCAGCAGGATTCATCACAGGAGGATGGAGAAGCCAGCCCTCATGAGAGAGCGGCAGACAGAGAGGTAGAGGACGATAATTACATGCCTCCATCCGAAGACGAGGCAAGCCTCGACGACGACGAATTTGTCGTGCCTGAGGATCCCGTCGAACAGGAGCGTTTCAAACACAGGCTTATGTCCACGGCAAGAAGCCTCAAAGAAAAGCAGCAGTAGCTTAGAGCTGATCAAGATTTGCTAACTGACAGATGGACTGAAGTCCTTGCGGCCGAAGAGTACGAACTCGAACGCCCCTCCAAGAGCTACCCAAAACGCAGGCTGCTACCCCGATTAGAAGAGGAAGCACTCAAACCTACGTCACCAGCGCAGGATGCGGCCGACCGGCCACCTCGTGGCCGCGACAGAGAGGTCTCCCGACCCTCCACTCAAGCCGCACCCTGGCGCCGCTCAAAAAATACCAAGGCACGGGGAAGTGCGCCACACCTGCGAGATATATTGGAGGACAAGGCAAGGTAGACAAGATCGATCTACGGATCGCATGGGCGCCTCACTACACGTGACGACAACCGTCACGCCGGATACAGCAAATCCGGCCGGGCCGAACACAGCAGACAAAACCCATTTGAGCTACGTCGTGATATAGCCCAATACAGAGGTGCCGCACACCCACTATGCTTCACAGACGAAGTGATGGATCATCAGATCCCTGAGGGTTTCAAACCCATGAACATTGAATCATACGATGGCACAACAGATCCTGCGGTTTGGATCAAGGACTATCTCCTTCATATCCACATGGCCCATGGTGATGATCTACACGCCATCAAATACCTCTCACTCAAGCTTAAAGGACCCGCTCGGCATTGGCTTAACAGCTTGCCAGCGGAGTCAATTGGTTGTTGGGAAGACCTGGAAGCCGCATTCCTCGACATTTTGCAGGGCACCTATGTGCGACCACCAGACGCCAATGACCAAAGCCACATAATTCAGCAGCCAGAGGAATCAGCCAGACAATTCTGGACACGGTTCCTAACCAAGAAAAATCAAATCGTCGACTATCCGGATGCAGAGGCCCTTGCAGCCTTCAAACATAACATCCGCGACGAGTGGCTCGCCCGGCACCTAGGACAGGGAAAGCTGAAATCCATGGCAGCCCTCACAACACTCATGACCCGCTTTTGCACGGGAGAAGACAGCTGGCTAGCTCATAGTAACAACATGACCAAGAGCCCTGGTAATTCAGATACTAAGGACAGCAATGGCAGGTCGCGTCGCAGCAAGCAAAAGCGCCGCATTAACGGCGATAATGCTGAAGATACGGCAGTCAATGCCGGATTCAGAGGCTCTAAACCCGGTCAGCGGAAAAAGCCATTCAAAAGAAATACTCCGGGCCCGTCCAATTTGGACCGAATACTCGATCGCTCGTGCTAGATACACGGCACCCCCGAAAAACCAGCCAACCACACCAACATGGATTGTTGGGTGTTCAAGCAGGTAGTCAAGTTACATGCCGAAAACAATGACAAGGGGCTGCATAGCGACGACGAGGAGGAACCCCGGCCGCCGAACAATAGAGGACAGAAGGGCTTCCCCCTACAAGTGCGGACGGTGAACATGATATACGCAACCCACATACCCAAAAGGGAGCGGAAGCGTGCACTAAGGTACGTATATGCGACGGAGCCAGTCGCCCCAAAGTTCAACCCGTGGTCCTCTTACCCGATCACTTTTGATCGAAGGGACCACGCCACTAGCATCCGTCACGGCGGATTCGCCGCATTGGTTCTAGACCCAATCGTTGATGGATTTCACCTCACTAGAGTCCTGATGGACGGCGGCAGCAGCCTGAATCTGCTTTATTAGGAAACAGTGCGCAAAATGGGCATAGACCCCTCAAGGATTAAACCCACAAAGACGACCTTTAAAGGCGTCATACCAGATGTAGAGGCCAACTGTACAGGCTCAGTTACACTTGAAGTGGTCTTCGGATCTCCAGATAACTTCCAAAGCGAGGAGTTAATCTTCGACATAGTCCCGTTCCGCAGCGGCTATCACGCATTGCTCGGACGAACCGCATTTGCAAAGTTCAATGCGGTGCCGCACTACGCATATCTCAAGCTCAAGATGACAGGCCCTCGAGGAGTCATTACGGTCAATGGAAACACCGAACGCTCTCTCCGAACGGAGGAGCATACGACGGCTCTCACGGCGGAAATACAAAGCAGTCTCTGAAGACAATTCTCGAGTCCGGATATTAAACGTCCGGACACCGTCAAGCGCGCTCGGAGTAACCTACAACAAGACCGCTCGGCACGTCCCGAGCACGCGAAGCAATGCGGCCCCAACCCCAGCCCTCGTGAAACTGCAAAACCAGTACTATGTGTACATAATTACGCTCTGGAAATACCATGGGCATAGGGGGAGGGACACGACCACGGCAGGTCCAGAATGCGGCTCAACCGCACCAGGGGCTCCCGATTGTGTAATTATTTTTCTTACTTTCAGGACTCCTTTATCAAGAAGCCCTGTCCGGCAGTAGAATCACCGAACACATGATGCAACAGTCGGGGAAGCAGAAAGCTACGTCAAGTGTCCAGGTGGTCTCTATAACGAGCAGTATACCTGTTTTACATATCATCCCGCAGCCTGCTTCTGGAGGAGGACATGTCAAATAGTCCCGTCCCTTGCTTATCGCACTATTTGTATCATTCTGCTTTTACCGCAGCCCTTTAAAAAAACAATACATAGCTTTTGTCTATTATTGCATTCCTTTTTTTTCTTAACCTATATATGTTCACTTATGACATGTTGCACCCGTACGCTTTGGTACGGCCAAATACACCAGGGGCTTAAGTACCCCAAAATATGGTGTGATAAGTCCGAACACTTTCACAAGTGCGGCACCCCGAACTTATAACATTGTATGCATCGGCTCCGAATCATGTCTTGGGTCAATAGTTGGGTTTGCCCGGCTCCCATGTTTTGGTACCTTACGTTCTGTTATATCGGCTAAGGTAGCGCTGGGAGAACCACTGCGATTGTGCCTCGGTTGAGCTGCGTTGAGCACCTCAGTGGAGAAAGCTAAAACTGACCGTCATGATAAGGCGAGAGCCGGTCGCTGTTCGAGAGGTTTCCGAGTCCGTAAAGACTTATGCCGCTTAGAGCGAGGAGCCGGCTTTGTCCGGCCCAGTCGTGGATAGCGCTCCGAATTCGGTCTTACGAATACTAGGGGCTTCGCCGAAATTTAAAATTATAGAATTCTATGGCTAAGTGAGAGTGTTCAAGCATTATAGTCCGGTTGCCTTGTTCGTTGCGTTGAGCGCCTCCCTCGAAGGACCCAAGAATGGGAAAAAGAGCGCTCAAGTTTATCCCGAACACCCCAGCACTCGCGGCACGGGGGCAGAAGCCGACGACTCGCCATCTCTCAAAATTAATAAACGACTGCATAGAAGGTAATATTTTAAATTCACAAGCGTTGCTTAGCGATATGAACTAGTTTTCAAGCGTACAGGATAACAAATGCGAGTTTACTCAAAAATTACATCTTTGGAGCAGTCACCCGCTATAAGGCGGGCACCCTTCAGGACGCCCGCATAATACATCTCGGGCGTGCGATACTCTTTGCCCGGCGGTGGAGCGTCCGTCACAAGCTTCTCAGGATCCATCTTGCCCCAGTGCACTTTAGCATGGGCAAGGGCCCTACGGGCACCTCCGATACAGACGGAGCGCTTGACGACTTCAATCCATGGACAGGCATCCACAAGCCGCCTTACCAGCCCAAAGTAGCTCCCAGGAATGACTTTCTTAGGCCACAGCCGAACTATGAGGCCCTTCATGACCTGTTCGGCCACCTTATGGAGCTCGACCAGCTGCTTCAGCTGACCGCTCAAGGGCACCGGGTGTCCGGCTTCAGCATACTGAGACCAGAACACCTTCTCCGTCGAGCTACCCTCCTTGGCCCGGTAGAATGCGGCAGCGTCGGACACACTGCGGGGCAGATCTGCGAATGCTCCTGGAGAGCTCCGGATTCGGGTAAGTAACAAGTAATTCACTTTCACGTGTTTGCTTTGCATGAAGAATGCCTTACCCGCCGCTATCTTCTTCATCGCCTCAATTTCCTGGAGGGATTTTTGGCTTCGGCCTTAGCGGCTTTGGCGCTCTCAAGAGCCGAGGCGAGCTCGGACTCTTGAGTCTTTGAGTCACGCTCCAAACTCTCGTATTTTTCCACGAGAGCCTGAAGCTCTTGCCGTACCTCCGCCACCCGCGCCTCCTGATTCTCTCGCTCGGTGCGCTCCGCGGCCGCATTGCCTTCGGCCTTGGACACCGCTTCCTTCAGGGGCGCCACCTCGTTCGTGGCCCCTGCAATTCTCACGTTATTCCTGCTATTTTTTGCAACCATATCTTTTATATACTTCCATAAGGTACAACTTACCTTCCTTGTCCTCGAGCCGCTTTTTGGCAAGGCCGAGTTCGTTCTCAGACCACTTGAGGCTCTGCTTCAATGCATCGACCTCCGCAGTCAGTGCGGCAGAGGTCAGCAGCACAGCCTGCATTCCCCATATTGACATACCTATGTTAGACTCCTGCGTACATCTTTTTAGATCCTCAGTTCGACTTTTCTTTCCGAACACCAAACTGAGCATCAGGGGCTACTGTCTATGCAGTAATATTTTTACATATCTTAAATACATATCTCAAAGCTTGTTAGAAGGCTGGCACAGGCTTCGGTCAGCCCGCTCTTGGCGGACTGAACTTTCTGGATCACCACACTCACAACAGTGCGGTGCCCCTCAACGATGGAGGCGCCGTTAAGCGCCTCCAGCAAATTATCCGGTGCCTCCGGTTGGACGGAGGTCACCGGTGTCACAGTCTCGCCCTTCTTACGAAGGGGTCGCCTGCCGGACTCCGGAACCACTGAAGGTTCCGGTGTGGAGTCCGGCCCAGGGCCCGACTTAGAGCCCTTTGGGGTTTGATACCCCTTATGCCCGGAGTCCGGGAGGTTGCCTTGCGGCGCCTCCAGGACCTCCTCCTCCTGGCTGGGCCCCTTTTGGGACCCCACCCCGGCATCGTCCGCAGCGCGAGGAGAGGAGGCGGCCGGAAGTGAAGTACTATTCACGTCCGACGGAGCCAAGGAGCCACTCGTTGAAGTGTCGAGCCCGTCCTTGGGCGGACTGCAGGGTTGTCTACGGTGTTAGGAGACCCTATATGACAAACGAAACACCATGAGTTATTCTGGTATCCGTGCACTTAAGATGTCGCCGGGGGCTTATCCCTCGGTGGCCACTCCTCTTCACCGTCGTCGGCGCCGGTGGAAAAGTCCGGAGGAAGGGTCCTTCCCTTCTTGGACCCTCCGGCCTCCCCAGTTGGGGCGGCCTTCCTTTTCTTCTCCCCCCGCTGGGGGAGAGGCCTCTTTTTCCTCCTCGTCTTCATGGGAGGAGCCCGCCTCAGGGTCATCGGACGATGAGTCCGATAACACCTGGCACCGGGAACTCTTTCGAGTTCCCCTGGTCTTCTTCTTGGCCTTCTTCTCTGGCACCACGTGAGGTGCCGGAACCAGCAGCCCCGTCAATCGGGCGTCCGCTGGGTCTTCTGGCAAAGGAGCTGGACAGTCGACCTGTCCGGACTTCTTCTGCCAGTCCTGTCAAAGGAACGGGAGCTTATATCCCGCATAGAGTCAAACTATGAAAAGTAAATATCCTGTGATGGGCATAATGAACTTACCGCGCTGGCTTGGCGTTTCACGCAGAATCCGCGATCCTCGGTAGTGGGAGGGTGAACTTCGGAGCCCTTGAATAGCACCTTCCAGGCGTCTTCGTGCGTTGTGTCGAAAAGCCTGGACAAAGTTTGGTGCTGGGCCGAGTCGAATTCCCACAGGTTAAAGGCCCGTCGTTGACACGGGAGGATGCGGCAGAAGAGCATGACCTGGACTACGGTGACGAGTTTAACCTTCTTGTCCATTAGGTTTTGGACGCAGGTTTGGAGTCCGGTCACCTCTTCCGAATTACCCCACGACAGGCCCGTCTCTTTTCAAGAGGTGAGCCGTGTGGGGATGCCAGATCAGAATTCGGGGTCCGCTGCCCATTCAGGGTCGTGCCGCTCGGTGATATAGAACCACCCCGATTGCCACCCCTTGATGGTTTCCACAAAGGAGCCCTCGAGCCATGTGACATTGGGCATTTTGTCCACCATGGCGCCTCCGCACTTCGCTTGGCGGCCGCCCACTACCTTCGGCTTGACATTGAAGGTCTTCAGCCATAAGCCGAAGTGGGGCTGGATGCGGAGAAAGGCCTCGCACACGACGATGAACGCCGAGATGTTGAGGATGAAATTCGGGGCCAGATCATAGAAATCCAGGCCGTAGTAGAACATGAGCCCCCGAACAAATCGGTGAAGTGGAAAACCTAGTCTGCGGAGGAGGTGGGTGAGGAACACCACCCTCTCATGGGGCCTAGGGGTGGGGATGAGCTGCCCCTCATCTGGGAGCCGGTGCGCGATGTCGCTGGACAAGTATCCGGCCTTCCTCAACTTTTTGATGTGACCCTCTGTGACAGAGGAGGCCATCCACCTGCCTCCCGCTCCGGACATGACTGGAGAAGGTTGAGGTGGGAAGTGCGGGCTTGGGCGTTGGAGCTCGAGTGCACGGAGATGGATAAGCAAAGGAGGAAGAAGGCGTAAATGGAAAGAGTGGATCCTTATCCCCTTATATGGGCGGACAAAGCTATGCATCCCCGCCAGCCTGGTAAAACTCGCTTATCTCCCAAGCGCCGTAATCAATGGCGCGGTTGGGTTACCCACGCCTGTATTGATGAGAATCCCAGAATAAGGGGACACGATATCTGCTTTGACAAGACGTGTCAAGGTAACCGCCTCGCTAAACGTGCTGAGGTGGGACAATAAAACGATTCGAATAAAGACTTGGCCGCGGTGTGATGTCACGCCACGGAATACGTCAGCAGATTGAATTTGTGTGAATATTATTCTCTCTACGGTGGTATGTGAAACTTATTTTGCAGAGCCGGACACTATCCTTGTGTTCAAAATCTTCTATGAAGTATTCGGAGGAGGAACCCGCCTTGCAATGTCGAAGACAATATGCGCGCTGGACTCGTCGTCATTGAAGCCTGGTTCAGGGGCTACTGAGGGAGTCCTGGATTAGGGGGTGTCCGGATAGCCGAACTATCACCTTTGGTCGGACTCCTGGACTATGAATATACAAGATTGAAGACTTCGTCCCGTGTCCGGATGGGACTTTCCTTGGCGTGGAAGGCAAGCTTGGCGATATGGATATGTAGATCTCCTACCATTGTAACCGACTCTGTGTAACCCTAACCCTCTTCAGTGCCTATATAAACCGGAGGGTTTTAGTCCGTAGGACGAACAACAATCATACCATAGGCTAGCTTCTAGGGTTTAGCCTCTCTGATCTCGTGGTAGATCTACTCTTGTACTATCCATATCATCAATATTAATCAAGTAGGAGTAGGGTTTTACCTCCATCGAGAGGGCCCGAACCTGGGTAAAAACATCGTGTCCCTCGTCTCTTGTTAACATCCGCCTAGACGCACAGTTCGGGACCCCCTACCCGAGATCCGTCGGTTTTGACACTGACAGTTGACATCACCCAAAGGTAAATACGTTGGGAGGCAACACAATAAGCCCCTATCTTTCTCAGTATCCGATTAAGACTCCATAACCATAAGTATTGCGTAAGTGTTAGCAATTGTAGAAGACTACATGATAGTTGAGTATGTGGACTTGCTGAAAAGCTCTTTTCTTGACTCTTTCCGATGTTATGATAAATTGCAATTGCTTCAATGACTGAGATTTTAGTTTGTTAGTTCTCAATGAAGTTTATGATCCATACTTGACATTGTGAATAGATTGTTACTTGAGCATGAGAAATCATATGACAAAATCAATATATGTTGATGTTATAAGAATGATCATGATGCCTTCATGTCCGTATTTTATTTTTATCGACACCTCTATCTCTAAACATGTGGACATATTGTTCGATTTCGGCTTCCGCTCGAGGACAAGCGAGGTCTAAGCTTGGGGGAGTTGATACGTCCATTTTGCATCATGCTTTTATATCGATATTTATTGCATTATGGGCTGTTATTACACGTTATGTCACAATACTAATGGCTATTCTCTCTTATTTTACAAGGTTTATCATGAAGAGGGAGAATGCCGGCAGCTGGAATTCTGGCTAGAAAAGGAGCAAATATTAAAAACCTATTCTGCACAGCTTCAAAAATCCTGAAACTCCACGGAAGTCACTTTTGGAATTAATAAGAATTATTGAGCGAAGGAAATACCAGAGGGGGCACACACCCTGGCCAGGAGGGTGGGGGGCGCCCCCCCTACTAGGCGTGCCCCCTGTCTCCTAGGCCCCCTGGTGGCCCTCCAGTGCCCATCTTCTGCTATATGAAGGCTTTTACCCTGAAAAAATCAAAGGCAAGCTTACGTGACGAAACTCCGCAGCCACGAGGCGGAACCTTAGCAGAACCAATCTAGGGCTCCGGCGGAGCTGTTCTGCCTGGGAAACTTCCCTCCGGGAGGGGGAAATCATCACCATCGTCATCATCAATGATCCTCTCATCGGGAGGGGGTCAATCTCCATTAACATCTTCACCAACATCATCTCCTCTCAAAACCCTAATTCATCTCTTGTATCCAATCTTGTATCAAAACCACAAATTGGTACCTGTGGATTGCTAGTAGTGTTGATTACTCCTTGTAGTTGATGCTAATTGGTTTACTTGGTGGAAGATCATATGTTCAGATCCTTAATGCATATTAATACTCCTCTGATCATGAACATGAATATGCTTTGTGAGTAGTTACGTTTGTTCCTGAGGACATGGGTGAAGTCTTGCTATTAGTAGTCATGTGAATTTGGTATTCGTTCGATATTTCGATGAGATGTATGTTGTCTCTCCTCTAGTGGTGTTATGTGAACGTCGACTACATGACACTTCACTATTATTTGGGCCTAGAGGAAGGCATTGGGAACTAATAAGTAGATGATGGGTTGCTAGAGTGACGGAAGCTTAAACCCTAGTTTCATGCTATGGTGACGTTTCATGCTATGGTTACGTTTCATGCTAGAGTGACGTAAGGGCTGATTTGGATCCACTAGTTTCATGCTATGGTTACGTTTACCTTAATACTTCTTTTGTAGTTGCGAATGCTTGCAATAGGGGTTAATCATACGTGGGATTCTTGTCCAATAAAGGGCAGTACCAAAGCACCGGTCCACCCACATATCAAATTATCAAAGTACCGAATGCGAATCATATGAGCATGATGAAAACTAGCTTGACGATAATTCCCATGTGTCCTCGAGAGCGCTTTTCTCATTATAAGAAATTGTCCAGGCTTGTCCTTTGCTACAAAAAGGATTGGGCCACCTTGCTGCACTTTATTTACTTTCATTGCTTGTTAGCCGTTACAAATTATCTTGTCGCAAAACTATCCGTTACCTACAATTTCAGTGCTTGCAGAGAATACCTTACTGAAAACCGCTTGTCATTTTCTTCTGCTCCGCGTTGGGTTAGACACTCTTACTTATCGAAAGGACTAGATAGATCCCCTATACTTGTGGGTCATCAGAGAGCAAGGGTCGAAGAGACAGAGGAGGATCCTGACCCGAAAATTAAGAATCTGGACGAACTAATCGCAGCAGCAAACCAAGGAAATGATGTAACCAATGATACTGAATTGCATGAACAGATGCCAATTCAGGCCAAATCAGCAGATGGTAGACGATGGATTTATGGCCCTGATTCAGGGCTGAACACAGAGGTTCCCTCATATGACCTCGGAATAGACAACGATGAACCAGTCCTGTCGTCGGGCAGGGAATTGACAATTGTGGCTACAAAACAACACCCGGTTCACATTCAGCATGACACTGCCCAGGCTGGTCCAAGCAGATTCAAATTACTGGTCCAAGCAGATTCAAATTAGATTTCACAGGTTTTTAGGAGCAAAGACCTGATGGATGATTTCAGCGAAGCGGTGACACTAGAAGGTAAAAAAACTGTCCCATGAGATGTATGACACCTCACCATTCAACTTTCGGGTCAACACCTGCATCAATAGATGAAAAAAATGAACCCCAAGGTGATAGAACATGTGATTAATAATACTAAGACCATAGCTAATGCTCTGACTTTGGTTCTGATAATGTTTGGAAAATGTGCATTGCAGGGACAGGGCTCGACATAATTTGCACCCCCGTGCACAAGGTGATAGAGCCGAATAAGGCGGTGGGAACAACACCTGTTAGCCTGAACAAAGAGATCGCGGCACATGAGCTAGACATGCGTGAGGAGTCGGAGGAGGCAGCAATCAACCTGAACGTTACTCAGACACAAGATGGGCTCACTACACAGCCACAGCGAAAAAGAACAGTTAAGCCAGGCAAGGCTGCACGGTCCCCTTTCGTTCTAGGATATGATCCTCCTGTAAGAGCACCAGCTAACATTGAAAATGTCTTCAAGATGTTTATGAAAGAGCCTGCGACTGCAAGGAAAGAGTATGTGGTATTTATGCCACATCCACCAAGATGTCGATAATTTTTAATCTCCCTCTGGGATGCTTGTCATGCATGATTCTTACTTTATTATGCGTGCTTACATTTGCAGCAATTGGGTTATTAGCACCCAGCCAAAATATATCAAGCTCACAGCCGAGCAAATCAGGGCGAACCTTTCGCAAGGGGGTGTGATAGAGAATGATTTGATGACAGTAGCAGTTAGAAGATACCAGCAAATTGACTATATTTTTGCATTGGATAAAGATGAAGGGTGCTGGCGACATTGGCTTGAGCCAGACTTTGTGGTGAGCACAACAATTCATGCTTAGATACACCGTGTTTTTTCATGCTCAAGCAGCACATCGTTTTTGTTAGATATTTGTTTAACAGAACCATGTGATCGTGAGGTATGTCCAGGACATGTTCATCGGGGAACATATCAAGTATGACGTGCACAGATGCACAGAGGTATTTCATGAGAAAAATAAATTGTGATAGCATGACTGGTTCTTATATATAGGATGGATAATTTATACTGAATGCACATACATGTTTTATTTGTTCTACAGTTCTTACTACCTGTCAAGTTCAACTTCGCATGGTCGACCTACATTTGGGATTTTGTAAAGAGGAGGATAATCGTTCTTGACCCAACAATGAACAACGGAGACGAGTCTGACAAAGTCATCCAGAGTAGGCACAGAAAGGTTGCGGAAAGTCTTCATGAAGCATTGCAAGGGTGCATTAAAGCATTTTTTCAAGGCTGGGCTCCTGACATGATGAGATGGAATACAGTGTTCCCAAAGGGGATAAATGTTGGTCTATGCAGCTGGTAATTTTGTTGGCACAAAACTTATTACAGTGACTTGCATGCATGTGTTTACATTTTATCCAACTTTGTGCAGGCCAAACAGTGGGGTATATGCACTGCACTACGGCCGAAACTGGATGGGAAGCAAATTCAAGAGGGACCTGAACCCGGTTCGTAGGCAACTGATACAAACTGCTATACTATATATTGCTTAAAACATGTGACTATGAACTGATATTTCATTTTTTTCGAAACTATCCAATAAAACGATGGAGGGCTCCATTCCAGGATGAACATACTGGTAGATCTATTTGTGTTGGAGGGGAACATTGGACTCTTGACTGAGAGATACAGGAAATGCCTTGTCAGGAACAAGGAGGCTGCATGATGATTATTGCTCTATAAGACTATCTGAGATTATTTGGTCGAGAATCGAAGCTGTAGTTTGAACTTTTATATGTACGAGACAAATTAATCTGCAAGCTTTATGCTTTTGGGGAGTCGAACATACTTTATATTAGCGGAGTGTACGAATTTCTTAAGTCAAGCATGAACCATTTAGTAAGAGAACCTATTGCTTATATATGTTTGAAGACAATGGCCACATTTACCTTGTTGTCGGATGTTTCAGAACCCAGCATGATAGACCGTCATCTGAACCCATATATAAGACTAACTTTGGCTTGCAGACCCAAGAATGTCTCCACATGAACTCTGTATACAGTCCTTGCTCTTTGCAAGTGTGTTCGTCTGAATGATTGAGGCAAAAATGATGAATTTTTTGCTGCAACAAATTAATAATGCTTAGTGGTAGCACACTGATATCCAAACTATGACCACATATCCGAAGTATAACATCTTAGCTCGCGCATGCGAGAACAAGATTGAGAAATAGGAAGTGGTTTGCATGAAAACAATTAAAGGAATTGCTCCAAAAACAGAGCAGTCGGAGGTGTATAAATTATCTCCCTGAACTTCAGCTAAAACAGGGCGACAGAAGACGATACGGGAACCACGGCTTGTCAGGCGCTCGCCGTCATCGCCACGTAGATGGCCGCGCGCTCCGCCCCCAATTGTTTTAGCATAACTCAGCGGGGATTTTGGGACTACAAGATGGAATCTGAATCAATATCGACATGTGGATTTCATATCGAATAAGGATCCGACAACTTGTGTTGTTTTTCTTACCTATATGATTTGCCGGGTCGACTTTCCCCGGATTCAATCTTCCCCGCCACTGTCGGCATAGCCTCTGAATCTACGGCGTAGCATCGGCGGCATGGCGGATGAGGATCCGAGGTTGGAGGAGATGGATACAAGGGAGGAAGCGGTGGAGGTGTGAGGATAAAGACTGGGCGGTATGCCCCTATGCACTTCACTGTACTTCTCTACAGAACTTTTATGGCCAACCTGCCAGAAAAAAATTGTCTGGGGCTACAATTTAATTAACAACCAGGCAATACTCATGCGAGATAGTAATTAGTCGGCAGCCTCTAAGCACATCCATATAATGCTTTCCTATTATGCTGGCATGGATATTACAGGGAGCCACGCATGGGACGAATCTAAAGGTGGGCTAGAAGTACTAGCTGGCAGGGGAATCTATAGCCAGCTGGCCCACATAGGGTGCAATACGGATCCTTATACGTACATCAGATATATCACATGCGCAGGAATACGCTGCATGTCTGGCCCACAACTAGTTAGGATAAATCCACACCCGTGTGCAGTTCTCTTTGTTGGCCTTGTGCCACTGACATGTGGGGCCGACTGTTTGAATTAGTTGCTAACAAAATAAATTAACTAACTAAAACTAATTAGTCCCTGACAAGTGGGATCCGTGCAAATTATCGTAATTAAATCAACTAATAAAACTTGTTAACAGCCCTGTCAATGACACCTGGGCCCCACTACGCAGGTTTGACCAGTCAACAGTTGACTCTTGACTATGCTGAGTCACCCACTGTCAGCCCCTCTGTACCCTTTGCTGGGTACACTTCTGGTGCATCTAGCAATTTATATTTAATTATTTTCGAAATAAAAAAATCCAAAAAATTCCAGAAATTGTTTAAAACTTTGAAAATTCATATAAATTCAACCGTAATTGAGATGAAAATAATTTATATATGAAAAATAATTAAAAAAACAAGGCAAATCTGAATATACCATCCACATACCTATCACATGCCCCCAACACTGCAAATATAGAACCTTCAGTTGGAAATACGCCCTAGAGGCAATAATAAAATGGTTATTATTATATTTCTTTGCTCATGATAATTGTCTGTTATTCATGCTATAATTGTATTAACCAGAAACCATAATACATGTGTGAATACATAGACCACAACATGTCCCTAGTGAGCCTCTAGTTGACAAGCTCGTTGATCAATAGATGGTTATGGTTTCCTGACCATGGACATTAGATGTCATTGTTAACAGGATCACATCATTAGGAGAATGATGTGATGGACAAGACCCAATCCTAAGCATAGCAGACGATCGTGTAGTTCGTTTGCTAAGAGCTTTTCTAATGTCAAGTATCATTTCCTTAGACCATGAGATTGTGCAACTCCCGGATACTGTAGGAATGCTTTGGGTGTACCAAATGTCATAGTAACTGGGTGGCTATAAAGGTACACTACATGTATCTCCGAAAGTGTCTATTGGGTTGGCATGAATCGAGACTGGGATTTGTCACTCCGTATGACGGAGAGGTATCTCTGGGCCCACTCGGTAATGCATCATCATAATGAGCTCAATGTGACTAAGGAGTTGGTCACGGGATCATGCAATACGGAACGAGTAAAGAGACTCGCCAGTAATGAGATTGAACGAGGTATTGGGATACAGATGATCAAATCTCGGGCAAGTAACATACCGGTTGACAAAGGGAATTGTATACGGGATTGATTGAATCCTCGACATCGTGGTTCATCCGATGAGATCATCGTGGAACATGTGGGAACCAACACGGGTATCCAGATCCCGCAATTGGTTATTGGCCAGAGAGATGTCTCGGTCATGTCTGCATGATTCCCGAACCCGTAGGGTCTACACACTTAAGGTTCGGTGATGCTAGAGTTGTTATGGGAATTAGTATGTGGTTACCAAATGTTGTTCGGCATCCCGGATGAGATCCCGGACGTCACGAGGAGTTCCGGAATGGTCAGGAGATGAAGATTTATATATGGGAAGTCCTTATTCGGTCGCCGGAACTGTTCGGGGGTTTATCGGTATTGTACTGGGACCACCGAAAGGGTTCCAGGGGTCCACGGGAGGGTCCACCTGCCTCACAGGGCCCTATGGGCTGAATATGGAGGGGAACCAGCCCCTAGGTGGGTTGGGCGCAAACTCCCCCTAGGGCCCATGCGCCTAGGGTTGGGGGGAAACCCTAAAGGGGGCGCCCCCCTTGGCTTGGGGGGCAAGCCTCCCCCCTTGGCCGTCGCCCCCCTCTAGATCCATCTGGAGGGGGCCGGCCCCCCTCTTCCTTGCCCTTATAAATAGTGGGGAGGTGGGAGGGCTGCTGCATCCTTCCCCTGGCGCATCCCTACCCCTCTCCAACACCTCCTCCTCCTCCGTAGTGCTTGGCGAAGCCCTGCCGGAGAACTGCAAGCTCCACCACCACGCCGTCGTGCTATCAGAGCTCTCCCTCAACTTATCCTCTCCCCTTGCTGGATCAAGAAGGAGGAGACGTCCCTGGGATGTATGTTTGTTGAACGTGGAGGCGCCGTCCGTTCGGTGCTAGATCGGATCTTCCGCGATTTGAATCGTCGCGAGTACGACTCCATCATCCACGTTCTAGTGTGAATACCAAAAGATGTAAGGTTAATAATGATAGTCCCACATACTTGTGGCACTGCCGCCTTGGTCACATTGGTGTCAAACACATGAAGAAACTCCATGCGGATGGAATTTTGGAGTCTATTGATTATGAATCATTTGACACGTGCGAACCATGCCTCATGGGCAAAATGACCAAGACTCCGTTCTCCGGAACAATGGAGCGAGCAACCAACTTTTTGGAAATAATACATACTGATGTGTGTGGTCCAATGAGTGTTGAGACTCGCGGTGGCTATCGTTATGTTCTCACCCTCACTGATGACTTAAGTAGATATGAGTATGTCTACTTAATGAAACACAAGTCTGAGACCTTTGAAAAGTTCAAGGAATTTTAGAGTGAGGTAGAGAATCAACGTGATAGGAAAATAAAGTTCTTACGATCAGATCGTGGAGGAGAATATTTGAGTCACGAGTTTGGTACGCACTTAAGGAAATGTGGAATTGTTTCACAACTCACGCCGCCTGGAACACCTTAGCATAATGGTGTGTCTGAACATCGTAACATCACTCTATTGGATATGGTGCGATCTATGATGTCTCTTACCGATTTACCGCTATCATTTTGGGGTTATGCTTTAGAAACAACCACATTCACTTTAAATAGGGCACCGTCTAAATCCGTTGAGACGACATCGTATGACTTATGGTTTGGGAATAAACCTAAGCTGTCGTTTCTAAAAATTTGGGGATGCGATGCTTATGTCAAGAAACTTCAACCTGAAAAGCTCGAACCCAAGTCGGAAAAATGCGTCTTCATAGGATACCCTAAGGAAACCATTGGGTATACCTTCTACCTCAGTTCCGAAGGCAAGATCTTTGTTGCCAAGAACGGATCCTTTCTGGAGAAAGAGTTTCTCTCGAAATAAGTAAGTGGGAGGAAAGTAGATCTTGATGAAGTACTGCCTCTTGAATAGGAAAGTAGCGCAGCTCAGGAAGATGTTTCTATGGTGCCTGCACCGAGTAGAGAGGAAGTTAATGATGATGATGATCATGGAACTTCGGATCAAGTTGCTACTGAACTTCATAGGTCCACAAGGGCACGTTCTGCACCGGAATCGTACGGCAACCCTGTCCTGGAAATCATGTTGTTGGACAACGGTGAACCTTCGCACTATGAAGAAGCGATGGCGGGCCCAGATTCCAACAAATGGCTTGAAGCCATGAAATCTGAGATAGGATCCATGTATGAAAACAAAGTATGGACTTTGACAGACTTGCCCGATGATCGGCAAGCCATAGAAAATAAATGGATCTTTAAGAAGAAGACTGACGCGGATGGTAATGTGACCGTCTATAAGGCTCGGCTTGTCACTAAGGGTTATCGACAAGTTCAAGGAGTTGACTACGATGAGACTTCCTCACCTGTAGCGAAGCTGAAGTCCGTCCGAATCATGTTAGCAGTTGCCGCATTTTATGATTACAAGATATGGCAAATGGACGTGAAAACGGCATTCCTTAACGGTTTCCTTAAGGAAGAATTGTATATGATGCAGCCGGAAGGTTTTGTCGATCCTAAGAATGTTGACAAGGTGTGTGATACGTCTCCAATGTATCTATAATTTTTTATTGTTCCATGCTATTAAATTACCTGTTTTGGATGTTTATGGGCTTTACTTTACACTTTTATATCATTTTTGGGACTAACCTATTAACCGGAGGCCTAGCCCATATTGCTGTTTTCTTGCCTATTTCAGTGTTTTGAAGAAAAGGAATATCAAACGGAGTCCAAACGGAAAGAAACCTTCGGGAGAGTTATTTTTGGAACGGAAGCAATCCAGGAGACTTGGAGTATACGTCAGGGAAGCAACGAGGAAGCCACGAGGCAGGGAGGCGCGCCCTACCCCCTGGGCGCGCCCCCACCCTCGTGGGCCCCTCGTGGCTCCCCTGACCGACTTATTTTGCCTATATATGTCCATATACCCTAAAAACATCGAGGAGCACCATAGATCGGGAGTTCCGCCGCCGTAAGCCTCTATAGCCACCAAAAACCAATCGGGGCCCCGTTCCGGCACCCTGCCGGAGGGGGATCCCTCACCGGTGGCCATCTTCATCATCCCGACACTCTCCATGTAGAGGAGGGAGTAGTTCACCCTCGGGGCTGAGGGTATGTACAAGTAGGTATGTGTTTGATCTCTCTCTCTCTCTCTCGTGTTCTTGAGGTGATACGATCTTGATGTATCGCGAGCATTGCTATTATAGTTGGATTTTATGATGTTTCTCCCCCTCTACTCTCTTGTGATGAATTGAGATTTCCCCTTGAAGTTGTCTTGTCGGATTGAGTCTTTAAGGATTTGAGAACACTTGATGTATGTCTTGCCGTGCTTATCTGTGGTGACAATGGGATATTCACGTGATCTACTTGATGTATGTTTTGGTGATCAACTTGCGGGTTCAATGAACTTATGCATAAGGTTGGCACACATTTTCGTATTGACTGTCCGGTAGAAACTTTGGGGCACTCTTTGAAGTTCTATGTGTTGGTTGAATAGATGAATCTGAGATTGTGTGATGCATATCATATAATCATACCCACGGATACTTGAGGTGACATTGAGTATCTAGGTGACATTAGGGTTTTGGTTGATTTGTGTCTTAAGGTGTTATTCTAGTACGAACTCTATGATAGGTCTAACGGAAAGAATAGCTGCATGTTATTTTACTACGGACTCTTGAATAGATCGATCAGAAGGGATAACTTTGAGGTGGTTTCGTACCCTACAATAATCTCTTTGTTTGTTCTCCGCTATTAGTGACTTTGGAGTGACTCTTTGTTGCATGTTGAGGGATTGTTATATGATCCAATTATGTTATTATTGTTGAGCGAACTTGCACTAGTGAAAGTATGAACCCTAGGCCTTGTTTCGAAGCATTGCAATACCGTTTGTGCTCACTTTTATCATTAGTTACCTTGATGTTTTTATATTTTCAGATTACAAAAACCTATATCTACCATCCATTTTGCAATTGTATCACCATCTCTTTGCCGAACTAGTGCACCTGTACAATTTGCCATTGTATTGGGTGTGTTGGGGACACAAGAGACTCTTTGTTATTTGGTTGGAGGGTTGTTTGAGAGAGACCATCTTCATCCTAGGCCTCCGGCGGATTGATAAACCTTAGGTCATCCACTTCAGGGTAATTTGCTACTGTCCTACAAACCTCTGCACTTGGAGGCCCAACAACGTTTACAAAAAGAAGGTTGTGTAGTAGACATCAAGCTCTTTTCTGGCGCCGTTGGCGGGTAGGTGAGTGCTTGAAGGTATATCTTTAGATCTTGCAATCAAATCTTTTAGTTTCTTGTTTTATCACTAGTTTAGTCTATAAAAGAAAACTACAAAAAATGGAATTGAGTTTGCCTCATACGCTTCATCTTTTTAATATCCTTCGTGATAATGATGGAAAGGAAAATTGTGCTCAAGTGCTAGAAGAAGAAGTCTATAAAATGTTTGGCACTAGATCTTTGAATGATGAGCATGATTGCAATGTTGTTAGTATGAATTCCTTGAATATCCATGATGCTAATGATATGCAAAGCCACAAGCTTGGGGAAGCTATGTTTGATAAAGATGATATTTTTGTCCCCAAGTTTTGATAGCAAATTTATTATGATGAAAGCATGCCTCCTATTATGATGATTATTGTGATGACACGTATGCTTTAAAGAATAAAGATAACCATGAAACTTGTCATCTTGATTTTAATTTTCAATTGGATTATGCTTCACATGATAGTTATTTTGTTGAGTTTGCTCCGACTACTATTGATGAGAATAAATTTGCTTATGTGGAGAGTAGTAAAATTTCTATGCAAGTAGACCATGAAAATAATGCTTTATGTGTTGGTTATATTGTTGAATTCATTCATGATACTACTGAAAATTATTATGAGCGAGGAACATATGCTTGTAGGAATAGCAATAATATCAAGTTTCCTCTCTATGTGTTGAAAATCTTGAAGCTATGCTTGTTTTACCTTCCTATGCTAGTTCATTCTTGTTCCCATAAGTTGTTTGCTCACAAAATCCCTATGCATAGGAAGTAGTTTAGACTTAAATGTGCTAGGCATATGCTTCATGATGCTCCCGTTAGGTTTCAATTCTTATCTTTTATGTGAGCATCATTGTCATCATCATGCCTAGCTAGAAAGGCATTAAAGAAAAGCGCTTGTTGGGATATAACTCAATATTTACCTTTACTGTTTTTGTGTGTTCACATGATTATGCTACTGTAGTAATCATGTTTTATAGCTTTTGTTTCAATAAAGTGCCAAGTAAGACCTTTAGGATAGCTTACGGTGATAGTTGTGTTGATCCTGCTGAAAATCAGAAACTTTTGCACCCAATAAATTAGTTTTGATAATTCACAGAAATGTGCTTTTGGTTTGATTATTTTTGCTCTGGATTGGTACACAAATTTCTCAGGTTTTCCTAATTTGGTAGGATTTTTGGAGTTACATAAGTATTCTAGAGTTATATATTACTACAGATTGTTTTATTTTTGACAGATTCTGTTTTCTATGTGTTGTTTGCTTATTTTGATGAATCTATGAGTAGTATCGGAGGGTATGAAGCATAGAGAAGTGGAATAGAGTAGATATTACACCAATATGAATTTATAATGAGTTCATAACAGTACCTAAGTGGTGATTTATTTTCTTATACTAACGGAGCTTACGAGTTTTCTGTTAAGTTTTGTGTTGTGAAGTTTTCAAGTTTTGGGTAAAGATTCGATGGACTATGGAATAAGAACTGGCAAGAGCCTAAGCTTGGGGATGCCCAAGGCACCAAGGTAATATTCAAGGACAACCAAGAGCCTAAGCTTGGGGATGCCCCGGATGGCATCCCCTCTTTCGTCTTCGTCCAACGGTAACTTTACTTGGAGCTATATTTTTATTCACCACATGATATGTGTTTTGCTTGGAGCGTCATTTCATTTTGTTTTGTTTTGCTTGCTGTTTGAATAAAATATCAAGATCTGAAATTCTTAGATGAGAGAGAGTCTTCACATAGTTGCATAATTATTCGACTACTCATTGATCCTCACTTATATCTTTTGGAGTAGTTTGTCATTTGCTCTAGTGCTTCACTTATATCTTTTAGAGCACTGCGGTGGTTTTATTTTGTAGAAATAGATGAACTCTCATGCTTAACTTATATTATTTTGAGAGTCTTTTAGAACAGCATGGTATTTGCTATGGTTATAAAATTGGTCCTAGAATGATGGGCATCCAAGTTGGGTATAATAAAAACTATCATAGAAAGTTAATTGGATGCTATGATCAATTTGATGCTTGATAATTGTTTTGAGATATGAGGATGGTGATATTAGAGTCATGCTAGCTAAGTAGTTGTGAATTTGAGGAATACTTGTGTTGAAGTTTGTGATTCCCGTAGCATGCATGTATGGTGAACCACTTTGTGATGAAGTTGCAACATGATTTATTTATTGATTGTCTTCCTTATGAGTGGCGGTCGGGGACGAGCGATGGTCTTTTCCTACCAATCTATCCCCCTAGGAGCATGCACGTAGTACTTTGTTTTGATGACTTGTAGATTTTTGCAATAAGTATATGAGTTCTTTATGACTAATGTTGAGTCCATGGATTATACGCACTCTCACCCTTCCACCATTGCTAGCCTCTCTTGTGCCCCGCAACTTTCGCCGGTACCATACACCCTCCATATACCTTCTTCAAAACATCCACCATACCTACCTATTATGGCATTTCCATAGCCATTCCGAGATATATTGCCATGCAACTTTCCACCGTTCCGTTTATTATGACACGCTCCATCATTGTCATATTGCTTTTGCATGATCATGTAGTTGCCATCGTATTTGTGGCAAAGCCACCGTGATAATTCTTTCATACATGTCACTCTTGATTCATTGCATATCCTGGTACACCCCGGAGGCATTCATATAGAGTCATATTTTGTTCTAAGTATTGAGTTGTAATTCTTGAGTTGTAAGTAAATAAAAGTGTGATGATCTTTATTATTAGAGCATTGTCCCAAGTGAGGAAAGGATGATGGAGACTATGATTCCCCCACAAGTCGGGATGAGACTTCGGACTTAAATAAAGGCCATAAAAAGAGAAAGGCCATAAAAAAGAGAAGGCCATAAAAAAAGAGAAAGGCCATAAAAAAGAGAAAGGCCCCAAAAAAAGAGAGAAAAGAGAGAAGGGGCAATGTTTCTACCCTTTTACCACACTTGTGCTTCAAAGTAGCACCATGATCTTTATGATAGAGAGTCTCCTATGTTTTCACTTTCATATACCAGTGGGAATTTTTCATTATAGAACTTGGCTTGTATATTCCAATGCTGGGCTTCCTCAAAATGCCCTAGGTCTTCGTGAGCAAGCAAGTTGGATGCACACCCACTTAGTTTCTTTTGATTGATCTTTCATACACTTATAGCTCTAGTGCATCCGTTGCATGGCAATCCCTACTCACTCACATTGATATCTATTAATGGTTATTTCCATAGCCCGTTAATATGCCTAGTTGATGTGAGACTATCTTCTCCTTTTTTGTCTTCTCCACAACCACCATTCTATTCCACATATAGTGCTATGTCCATGGCTCATGCTCATGTATTGCATGAAAGTTGAAAAAGGTTGAGAACATAAAAGTATGAAACAATTGCTTGGCTTGTCATCGGGGTTGTGCATGATTAAATACTTTGTGTGATCAAGATAGAGCATAGCCAGACTATATGATTTTGTAGGGATAGCTTTCTTTAGCCATGTTATTTTGAGAAGACATGATTGCTTTGTTAGTATGCTTGAAGTATTATTGTTTTCATGTCAATATGAACTTTTATCTTCAATCATTTGGATCTGAACATTCATGCCACAATAAAGAAAATTACATTGAGAAATATGCTAGGTAGCATTCCACATCAAAAATTCTGTTTTTATCATTTACCTACTCGAGGACGGGCGGGAATTAAGCTTGGGGATGCTTGATACGTCTCCAACGTATCTATAATTTTTGATTGTTCCATGCTATTATATTACCTATTTTGGATGTTTATGGGCTTTACTTTACACTTTTATATCATTTTTGGGACTAACATATTAACCGGAGGCCCAACCCATATTGTTGTTTTCTTAACTATTTTAGTGTTTCGGAGAAAAGGAATATCAAATGGAGTCCAAACGGAATGAAACCTTCGGGAGAGTTATTTTTGGAACGGAAGCAATCCAGGAGACTTGGAGTATACGTCAGGGAAGCAACAAGGAAGCCATGAGGCAGGGAGGCGTGCCCTACCCCCTGGGCGGCCCCCCACCCTCGTGTGCCCCTCGTGGCTCTCCTGACCGACTTCTTTCGCCTATATATGTCCATATACCCTAAAAACATGGAGGATCACCATAGATCGGGAGTTCCACCGCCATAAGCCTCTGTAGCCAAGAAAAACCAATCGGGATCCTGTTCCGGCACCCTGCCAGAGGGGGGATCCCTCACCGTTGGCCATCTTCATCATCCTGACGCTCTCTGATGACCCACAAGTATAGGGCATCTATCGTAGTCCTTTTGATAAGAGTGTCGAACCCAACGAGGAGCAGAAGGAAATGACAAGCGGTTTTCAGTAAGGTTTTCTCTGTAAGCACTGAAATTGTAGGTAACAAATAGTTTTGTGATAAGATAAATTCTAACAGGTAACAAGCAATGAAAGTAAATAAAGTGCAGCAAGGCGGCCCAATCCTTTTTGTAGCAAAGGACAAGCCTGGACAATTTCTTATAATGAGAAAAGTGCTCCTGAGGACACATGGGAATTATTGTCAAGCTAGTTTTCATCACGCTCATATGATTTGCGTTTGGTACTTTGATAATTTGATATGTGGGTGGACCGGTGCTTGGGTACTGCCGTTACTTGGACAAGCATCCCACTTATGATCAACCCCTATTGCAAGCATCCGCAACTACAAAAGAAGTATTAAGGTAAACCTAACCACATCATTAGACATATGGATCCAAATCAGCCCTTACGAAGCAACGCATAAACTAGGGTTTAAGCTTTTGTCACTCTAGCAACCCATCATCTACTTATTACTTCCCAGTGCCTTCCTCTAGGCCCAAATAATGGTGAAGTGTCATGTAGTCGATGTTCACGTAACACCACTAGAGGAGAGACAACATACATCTCATCAAAATATCGAACGAATACCAAATTCACATGACTACTAATAGCAGGACTTCACCCATGTCCTCAGGAACAAACGTAACTACTCACAAAGCATATTCATGTTCATAATCAGAGGAGTATTAATATGCATTAAGGATCTAAACATATGATCTTCCACCAAGTAAACCAATTAGCATCAACTACAAGGAGTAATCAACACTACTAGTAACCCACATGTACCAATTTGTGGTTTTGATACAAGATTGGATACAAGAGATGAACTAGGATTTTGAGAGGAGATGGTGCTGGTGAAGATGTTGATGGAGATTGACCCCCTCCCGATGAGAGGATCGTTGGTGATGACAATGGTGATGATTTCCCCCTCCTGGAGGGAAGTTTCCCCGGCAGAACAGCTCCGCCGGAGCCCTAGATTGGTTCCGCCAAGGTTCCGCCTCGTGGTGGCAGAGTTTCGTCCCGTAAGCTTGCTTATGATTTTTTCTAGGGTAAAAGCCTTCATATAGCAGAATATGGGCACCGGAGGGCCACCAGGGGGCTGTGACACTCCAAAATTTTTATTTGGTTTTTATCAAAAACTTTGTGGTTTTTGAGGAGAGGCCTTTTTAAAAAAAAATTCTTTTTCAGAAAAACCTTCCACTTAAAAACTTTCTTTGCTTTGGCAAGGATTTTATTTCTTTTCAAACTTTAGTGGTTGATCTTTTGGAACTTCTCCTCTGTTGGTTCTCTCTCAAATTTATTTTTTGGGAGTTTTAATTTGTTTTCTTTTAAAATGAAACTCCATGAAAATTTGGGGATTTTCATATCTTAGAACCACCCTTGACTTTGCATTGTTCCCATGTGGTAAAACCCCTCCAAAACCTCCCCTACACCTTGTGATCAACCTAAGTCCTCTGTCCCAACTAATCCAAACAAGTTTTGGATTTTATTCTAATTATTTTTCCTCTCAAAACAAATCTGAAAATTATTTTGAGCCCAAATGATTTTCAAAGCAAGTACCATATTGCATTAGAGTTTTGACCTCAAACCAACTCTCCTGGATAGTCCTTTGTACCCACAACTCAGAACCATCTTGATCCACTCCTTCTCTTTTCAAAATTTTCAAAATTCAGTCTCTGCAAGTTTGGACCAGATTTGCCAAATTTGATGAAATTCATATCTACACTTCCCCAAAAATTCCACCAAAATTCAGGCAGCCTACTTGAGCAATGAGAAGCCACTCCACCAAAAATCAGCTCAAGGAAAAATCACCAGAGGCCAAATTCTTTCTGTCGAACACCTTGCGGGCACTGTTACTGTTCAAAAATTCAGAAAAATTCAGTCTTCAGTGTCATTTTTCGTTCGTCAGCTTCACTCACGCGTTCACAGTGCATTTGGCACGTTCCTCTCCGCCTCTTCCTACTGTCTGGAGCACCACACGCTCACTTGGCCTCTTCCTGGCGTCGGTGGCACGCTAGCCCGCCCTCGCCGGAGTCTTCTGCGGCGTCGGGACCTCCCGTGGCGGCTGACAGGGGACAAGAATGGTGGCTCAACGCCGTTCCGCGCTGCCCATCGCCCCTCTGCTCTCCGCGTGGCCTCATGCGTGCCAGCGCACGCCCGTGGCACCGCCACCGTGGCCGGCAAGCACGGGACGCGCTCCCTGCCGCCGACGGGCCCGCGCCGCCCCGTTCTGTCAAACTCACCCCAAAGCACCAAACTCCAGCTTGATTAGCACCAAAACGGAACCGTGGACCTCCATGATGACGCTCAACGTCCTAATTACCCCGACCGAGCCCTGCGCCGCTGTAATCACTCGCCGGAGATTCCCGTTCACGGCAACCGCCTCGGGCCGCCTATATAAAGGGCCCCCGAGCTCACCCTCGTGCACGCCTCATCCCCTCTCCTCACCAACGCCACGCCAGGCCACTAGGGGGACCCCGAGGAGGTCTTCCCCCTCAACTCCGGCCGCCCCGATCCGCCTCGGCCTCCACCACGATTCGCTCCGGTGAGGCCATCTCCGGCGCCCAAACCCCGTCCGTCACTCCCTCTAGCTACCAGGAGCCTAACCCCCTCCTCAATTTGATCACTGCAGCTCTCTCCGACGAAGTCCGCAACCACCCGAACCGCCGTCCGCCGGAGCAAAGCTCGCCGTCGACGTGGTACTCACCGGCGACCACCACCACCACCAATCGACGCGGAAGGGTGCCCTGAGCACGGAGGTACCCTCCGATCCCCTTGCCTCGCCGTGGATCGCCGCCGGCGACCACCGCGGCTCTCGGGCACCGGCGAGATCTGCCGCCCCGTTCATATTTTCAAACCTGACAAGCGGGACCCGCTGTCAGCCTCTCTGTCCTTCCTAAACGAAGCGTTTTCTGAAAACATCTTCTGCCAAATACGCTTTCCCTTTGGGATGGCGTAGTTTCTGCCGAAACGTTTTCTGTTTTTATAAGCTAGCCCCTGGAAACTTTCTGTTTCATTACAGATGAGTCCCTGGGCTAAAACCTTTATAACTTTTAAGCAGAAAAGTATTTTTGATTGATTCCTTTTTTGTTCTCTTTAAAATTTTGTCTAGTTTTTTATCATATTTATTTGAAAAATATTTGGTATACTTTTTGTGCACCTCTTGGTATTTACGATAGAGCATATATTTTCTTTATACCGTAGATACCGAAGGAGGTGACGGAGCCGCGAACTTCACCGAGCTAGGCTCCGACTACTCTGAACCAGGCAAGCATGTTTGAACTTTTGATATGATGAGTGTCTTGGCATGTTTTGCATTTGGTTAGTTTCATGGCATGTTGATAAGCATATCGATGAACGTTATTTTATGCGATAATGAGGTAAGTGAGTTCGATGATCCAATAGTGGATGGATGTGAGTATGAATGGCCATGTGTTGGCATAAGGATGGGTAAGGTGGCAGTGTTGTAGCATGCCAGACTTATGCCAGACTACGTGACTTCAATGTCAGCTCGTATCATTCCAGTTCCTTTCATTCCGCCTTCCCTGTACTACCACATGTTTTCCGCAAGGAATATGGTTTAGTAAGTTGTAAACCGCTTTCCTGGTACACACCAAAAGGAGAGGCCGGGATGATGGTTCCATGGCCCTGGATTAAAGCCAGTCATCCGGTCAGGGGGCATGGGTGTTTCCGGTTGGGACCGAGAGGGGGGCACCCCTTAGAGCGCGCGTATATAACTTTGATCCCATGCTATTCGAGATTGTGATCTCCCCGTCTCAAAAGTTTTTCTTGGACGATGTCTAGGGTGATTCCTAGCATCGAGAGGTAGGGTGGGTGTGTACTGGTTAGCTGTGTTTTCTTCCGAAATACCGTAAACGGAAATAGTCCTTCGTGACTACGGAAATCCGTTGGCTGTGGGAATAATTTTGTACAAACTCTGCAGAGTCATATATTCCTCCAAATCATATATTCCCTGTCCCAGATCGATATTATCTTATCCTAATCAAATGTCAGTTTTGATGGCAGAGACTCCGGTGATTCGCTCGAATGCTAACTCCGGTTAAATGATATTCCTGTGGATGGACTAACCCATTTATTCTTATGAATTAAAAGTTTATTATGATTATTATTTACCTGTCCATAAAAGCCCTTTCTGTGATGTCGCCCCGACGTCCGACTGTGGCATTTCTTTTCAAGCCCCTTCTGTGATGTCGCCCCGACGTCCGACTGTGGCATTTCTTTTCAAGCCCCTTCTGTGATGTCGCCCCGACGTCCGACTGTGGCATTTCTTTTCAAGCCCTTTATGTGATGTCGCCCCGACGTCCGACTGTGGCATTTCTTTTAAAGCCCTTTCTGCGATGTCGCCCCGACGTCCGACTGTGGCATTTCTTTTAAAGCCCTTTTTGTGATGTCGCCCCGACATCCGTCTGTGGTATTTCTTTTTAAGCCCTTTATGTGGTGTCGCTAAGACGCCCGACTGTGGCATCATTTCCTTATAATTATTTGTTCACCTTTTGAGGCGTCGCTTCAGACACCCGATCGGTAGTTATTTATGTTCTGTTGGGATTTCAGGTGGACTACCGCCGTTTCCCTTTTACTTACCTTGTCATGCTAATTTTTGAATGTACATTGATGAATTTATTCGTGACGCATCCATGCATGCATTTGTTATATCTTACGTCCGAACTGTCTCGCGAGTACTTTCAAAGTACTCACTGGCTTGTTGATTTGGCCAGATGCTGACGAAGGCGATCTCATGGATGAAGAGTTTGATAGCGAGTCCGACACTTAGAGGAGTCCCAGTCAGTCTCGTGCGACCCTGGATTTGGTCACTGTTTTATATCCGCTTCCGCTACCAAATAAATTCATCGAGCCTCACCTCGACGCTCGATGAGATGATAGACTTAGAGTCTTGTGTTTCTCTCCCCGCTGTGTTTTTCCGCCACCGCCCTATCCTCGAGTCAGTAGTATGTCTCCACACCACTGTGTCATGTCCGCCATTATGTATAATTATTGGTGTGCTTGTAATAATTTGGTTGAGCAACCGCAGTTCGACCCTGTAATATATTTTATGCTACTGGCTTATTGTATCAAGAAATTGTCTACCAGTGAGGAGGATTTCTCTCATACTGGACTCAAAAGATTGGTTTCTCAATAAATATTTTTATTGGAAAACCGGTCGTGACAAGCTTGGTACCAGAGCCAGGCTGACTGTAGGAAGCCACTAGGTGCGATCGCTAATTAGTTATTAGCATGATAGAGCTAATTTATATTTTTGCAATTGTAGTCATTTTCTGTCAGTCAGCATAAATTTATGATCTGACCCTGCAGAATTTTTACCTACTTTTGTAGATGGCCGACAACAGCTGCGAGTCTCAGACCTTCGCCAACGTGCCCGATGGGTTCGTCAAGCTTCTTTCTTTCATCGTTCAGGTCGCGATGGGGCCATCCGTGCGCCCAGTCTTCACACTCTGCCAGCACCGAGTCAACGATAGTCTGACCATGCACCAGGCCGCGGTACAGTTCAAGGGAGGGCGTGGTGAGTTACACCGCTTCCGGTTCATGGGAAGAGCCATGCCTACGGAGAGGCATGCTATGCAGATGGCAGCCCGCGAGGCGATAGCCCGTCTCAGGGATGTCCTTCCCGTGATGAAGACTCGTCGTTACCGTTATCTTCCGTGCCATGTGCCTTACACCTGTCACTACGCATACTCCTGCCCCAGAGGAGAACGAGACGAGGCTTTTGAGATGCTCATTGAGTATCTCCGGGCCCTGGAGGCAGCCTTCGACAACCTGGTGGACGACTTCGTAGCTACCCGCATGGACTCAGTCCATGGCTGTGTTGCCAACAGGAGGGAGCTCCTACCCATCGCACCGCCACTGACTTTGGTCTCGTCCTCAGCATCTTATACGCCTACTCGTCACCTGCCTTCTACCGAAGAATTCAACCAAGTCATTGCACCCACTTCAGCGCGCACTGCACCACCCTTCGCGCCCACTCCTGTACGTGTTGCTCCGCCCCTGGCAACCGCTCCGTCCACTCTGCGCAACACCACGCGTATGGAGCCTATTAGCGAGGAGGAAGTCGAGTCCCCAACCTCGCTACGCCTCGCCCTCGGCAGGGCAAAGGAGGTCGTCAACATCTCTTCCTGAGTACGCTTAGCTGCCGTGTATTGCACCGCTTTGTAAGATATGTACGTAGGTTGTGAGTAGTAGCCTGTTTGCGCATCATGTAGGATCTGGAGAAGTGCACTAGCCTAAATAACATGTCAGGATTATGTACGCATATCCTGAGTGATGTATTGTATAATTACCGCCCGCGTGTAAGATATGTAATGAGCAGTCCTTCTCCGTGCGCAAGTCGATTTGTTTTTTCTTAAGTAAGCTGAGTTATTTATTTCTATTTGCCAGCTTTATGCATTTATGGTTTTGTTTTGCGACTCTTTCCGCTTTTCTTATGAGTTTTACAAAATATATCCCCAGAGTGAAAAATGTCTCGTCCTTGGACACGCTCCATGCCAACTCCACCAGAGGAAAATTATGATACACAACCCAACAACGAGTTCACTCAGGGACAGTCAAGCCAACAGGGCAGTGAATCGGCACTTTCACAAATGTGCCGCCTTTATGAGCAGAGTCAGCAACAACATCGTGAAATGATGAACCAAGTCATCAACATGGGAAATCATCATGGACAGTATCAGCAGCATTCCAAGTTATCTGAGCTACAGAAGACACGTCCTCAAACATTTTCTCACACTGACAAGCCTCTTGAAGCCGAGGACTGGCTTCGAGATATGGAGAGGAAATTAATTATTGCAAAGTGTTCAGATCTCGAGAAAGTACTATATGCTCCACACTATCTCACAGGAGCAGCCGCATCGTGGTGGGAGAATTTTCTGCACATGCATCCCAACGAAAATGACATAACCTGGGATGATTTCAAGGAAGGTTTCCGTGGTGCACATATTCCTAAGAGTATTATGAAAATCAAGAAGAGAGAATTCGATGACCTCAAACAAAGGAACATGACAGTGTCAGATTACAACAGTCAATTTACCCTATTATCCCGCTACGCTAATGAGGAGCGTATGACTGAAATCAAGAAGATGGAAAAATTCCTTGACGGTCTGGCGCCCACGCTTAAATGCCAACTGGTCGTGCACACTTTTCCTGATTTTAAAACACTGGTAGACAAGGCCATTACTCTGGAAAATGAGAGACGCAGTCTGGAAGATATCCACAAGCGAAAAAGGGACCAGACTAATCATGCTCGCAATCACCGAAGCAAGATAGATTTTCAAAAGGGTGGGACACACAAATTCTCATCCAATGTCTCACGCCCAATCAAGAATTTTCATGCAAGGGACAAGGAATTCACCTATCGCCCCGGCGTTACTTGTTACGCTTGTGGAGAAGAAGGGCACTATGCCAAACAGTGCCCCAAGCCAAGGAGTTCAACCCCAAAGCCGAACAACGGCGGCAATAATTCAGCGCCCAAGCGAAACAATTTCAATCCCAACAATAACCACAGGAAGGGTCATCTGAACCATGTAACCAAAGAGGAGGCACAAAATGCTCCGGATATCGTACTCGGTACGTTTCCTGTCAACACAATACCTGCAATGGTTTTGTTTGATTCTGGAGCCTCTCACTCTTTCATTTCGAAAAGTTTTGCTTTGCAAAATAATTTTTTGATGCTTCCTTTGGAGAAATCCATAACCATCAAGTCCCCTGGGATTCAACAAGTTACTCAGAATTACTGTCAGAATGTGGTCGTTGAGCTCGAAGCATTGGAGTTTCACGCAAATCTTATTGTATTGGAAAATAAAGGACTGCATGTCATCCTAGGGATGGATTGGCTAACCACCAATAAGGGTTTTATCGACTGTTTCAACAGGACCGTAATTCTCACACACCACCAAGGGAAGACAATAAGAGTATCAGCCAAGGAAGGAAAAATACCCCGGCAGCCGAGATTAAATAAGGTGGACGTTTCTGAGCTAAACAAGGTTCCAGTAGTGTGTGAATTTCCAGATGTATTCCCTGAAGAGCTGCCAGGCATGCCACCAGACCGAGAAATAGAATTCCGCATTGAGCTAGCACCAGGAACCACCCCCATATACAAGAAACCATACAGAATGGCACCATCCGAGTTGATCGAGTTGAAGAAGCAAATAAAGGAATTACTGGAAAAAGGATACATTCGAGCCAGCTCCTCACCTTGGGGATCACCAATTTTATTTGCCAAAAAGAAGGATGGAACACTGAGATTGTGTATTGACTATCGAGCACTTAACATGGTCACAGTCAAAAACAAATACCCGATGCCAAGGATAAACGATTTGTTTGATCAACTTGCTCAGGCCAAGGTATTCTAAAAAATTGACTTAAGGTCAGGATACCATCAACTGAAGGTACGAACGGAAGATATCCCCAAAACAGCCTTCACCTCCAGATATGGGCTGTACGAGTTCACAGTGATGCCATTTGGATTAACTAACGCCCCAGCATATTTTGTTCACCTCATGAACAAAGTATTTATGAAGTTTATGGACAAGTTCGTCGTGGTATTCATCGATGATATTCTGGTATACTCCAAGACACCAGAAGAGCACGCAGAACATCTCAGGATTGTGCTAGGAGAGCTAAGAAAACACCAATTGTATGCCAAGTTCAGCAAGTGTGAATTTTGGCTAAGACAAGTAGGTTTTCTAGGCCACGTGCTGACTCAAGACGGTATCACAGTGGACCTAGAGAAAGTCAAGGCCGTACTTGACTGGAAATCACCAGCCAGCGTAACGGACATACGGAGTTTCTTGGGAATGGCAGGATATTACCGCAGATTCATTGAAGGATTTTCCACCATAGCCAAGCCTATGACACAGTTGCTCAAGAAAGATAAGAAGTTTGAGTGGACAGAAGCCTGCGAGAAAAGTTTCCAAGAGCTAAAGCGGGAGTTAACAACATCACCGGTATTGATCGTACCCGACATACACAAGAATTTTGAAGTATATTGTGACGCGTCCAGAAAGGGTCTCGGATGCGTGTTGATGCAAGAAGGCAAGGTTGTCGCCTACGCTTCAAGGCAACTTCGCAAGCATGAGGAAAATTATCCCACTCATGACTTAGAAATGGCAGCAGTTATTCATGCACTCAAGGAATGGAGGCATTTCTTACTTGGGAATCGATGTGAAATATATACGGATCACAAAAGTCTCAAATATATTTTCACGCAGCCAGAACTAAATTTACGACAACGACGCTGGTTGGAATTGGTAAAGGATTATGATGTTGGGATCCATTACCATCCAGGGAAAGCAAATGTAGTGGCCGATGCCCTGAGTCGGAACCCCAGCTCCGACGGAAACTATCTGCACAGCTTGAGGCCCGAATTCCATCAAGAATTTGCCAAGCTCAACTTGATAATGGTAGCAGAAGGCACCATATCAAACTTGGAAATACAACCCAACCTTGTGGAGAAAATTAAAGAAGCTCAGCCCGGTCACCCCAGCATTGAAGGAATTAAAAGAAAATTGAGTATGGGCAAGGCCTCGGAATTCGTCATAGACAATGAAGGAATATTATGGTACGGAGAAAGGCTATGCGTGCCAAACATAGAAGACCTTAAACAGCAAATTTTAGCTGAAGCACACACCACTCCATATTCGATCCACCCTGGAGGAACCAAAATGTATAAGGATATTCAGGAAAGATTTTGGTGGCACGGTATGAAGAGGGACATAGCCGCCTTCATTGCATGTTGCGACTCATGTCAACGCATAAAAGCAGAACATCAGAGACCAGCCGGACTACTGCAACCAAACAAAATACCTGAGTGGAAATGGGATGAAATAGGGATGGATTTTATTGTCGGACTACCTCGGTCACGACACGGGAATGATGCCATATGGGTCATCACTGACAGGTTAACCAAAGTGGCACACTTTATTCCAGTGAAGACAACCTACACCACTCAGAGGCTTGCCAGGATTTATCTTTCCCGCATAGTTTGTGTGCACGGTGTCCCGAAGACTATAATATCCGACAGAGGCACTCAGTTCGTCTCAAGATTTTGGGAGCATTTACAACAGGCTCTGGGAACCCAACTAGCCTTCAGTACCGCATACCATCCACAGACTGATGGACAAACAGAACGCGTAAACCAGGTTTTAGAAGACATGCTGAGGGCATGTGTCCTCACATATGGAACCAGTTGGGAAGAAAGCCTGCCATACGCCGAGTTCGCGTATAACAATAGCTACCAGGCCAGCCTACAAATGGCACCATTTGAGGCTTTGTACGGACGAAGATGTCGTACCCCGTTAAATTGGTCAGAGACCAGGGACAGCCGCATCTTCGGGCCATACCTGCTCAGAGAAGCCGAGGAAAAGGTCAAGCTAATCAGAGACCGACTTAAGACCGCTCAAAGTCGACAGAAGAGTTATTATGATCAGAAACATCGTAGGGTCAGCTTCGAACCAGGTGAGTTCGTATACCTGAGAGTGTCCCCGATGAGAGGATTGCAACGGTTTAAGATTAAAGGAAAGTTAGCACCAAGATTCATTGGACCATTCTGCATAGTGGCACGAAGAGGCACTGTAGCCTACCAGCTAGACTTACCCGAAGACTTGTCCGACATTCACGACGTGTTCCACGTCTCTCAATTAAGGAAGTACGTAAACAACCCAGAGAAACAAGTATCCCATGAAAACATTGATGTGCAGCCAGACCTCACTTATCGAGAACGTCCCCTAAGAATATTAGAGGAATCTGAAAGGAGGACCCGACAGAAGACCATCAAGTTTTTCAAAGTCCAGTGGAGCAATCACACCGACAGTGAAGCAACTTGGGAAAGCGAGGATTTTCTTCGGACTGAGCATCCACACCTATTTAAGGATCAGCTGAAATCTCGGGGACGAGATTTTTCCTAAGGGGGTAGGTGTTGTGACACTCCAAAAATTTTATTTGGTTTTTATCAAAAACTTTGTGGTTTTTGAGGAGAGGCCTTTTTAATTTTTTTTCTTTTTCAGAAAAACCTTCCACTTAAAAACTTTCTTTGCTTTGGCAAGGATTTTATTTCTTTTCAAACTTTAGTGGTTGATCTTTTGGAACTTCTCCTCTGTTGGTTCTCTCTCAAATTTATTTTTTGGGAGTTTTAATTTGTTTTCTTTTAAAATGAAACTCCATGAAAATTTGGGGATTTTCATATCTTAGAACCACCCTTGACTTTGCATTGTTCCCATGTGGTAAAACCCCTCCAAAACCTCCCCTACACCTTGTGATCAACCTAAGTCCTCTGTCCCAACTAATCCAAACAAGTTTTGGATTTTATTCTAATTATTTTTCCTCTCAAAACAAATCTGAAAATTATTTTGAGCCCAAATGATTTTCAAAGCAAGTACCATATTGCATTAGAGTTTTGACCTCAAACCAACTCTCCTGGATAGTCCTTTGTACCCACAACTCAGAACCATCTTGATCCACTCCTTCTCTTTTCAAAATTTTCAAAATTCAGTCTCTGCAAGTTTGGACCAGATTTGCCAAATTTGATGAAATTCATATCTACACTTCCCCAAAAATTCCACCAAAATTCAGGCAGCCTACTTGAGCAATGAGAAGCCACTCCACCAAAAATCAGCTCAAGGAAAAATCACCAGAGGCCAAATTCTTTCTGTCGAACACCTTGCGGGCACTGTTACTGTTCAAAAATTCAGAAAAAATCAGTCTTCAGTGTCATTTTTCGTTCGTCAGCTTCACTCACGCGTTCACAGTGCATTTGGCACGTTCCTCTCCGCCTCTTCCTACTGTCTGGAGCACCACACGCTCACTTGGCCTCTTCCTGGCGTCGGTGGCACGCTGGCCCGCCCTCGCCGGAGTCTTCTGCGGCGTCGGGACCTCCCGTGGCGGCTGACAGGGGACAAGAACGGCGGCTCAACACCGTTCCACGCCGCCCATCGCCCCTCTGCTCTCCGCATGGCCTCATGCGTGCCAGCGCACGCCCGTGGCACCGCCACCGTGGCCGGCAAGCACGGGACGCGCTCCCTGCCGCCGACGGGCCCGCGTCGCCCCGTTCTGTCAAACTCACCCCCAAAGCACCAAACTCCAGCTCGATTAGCACCAAAACGGAACCGTGGACCTCCATGATGACGCTCAACGTCCTAATTACCCCGACCGAGCCCTGCGCCGCCGTAATCACTCGCCGGAGATTCCCGTTCACGGCAACCGCCTCGGGCCGCCTATATAAAGGGCCCCCGAGCTCACCCTCGTGCACGCCTCATCCCCTCTCCTCACCAACGCCACGCCAGGCCACTAGGGGGACCCCGAGGAGGTCTTCCCCCTCAACTCCGGCCGCCCCGATCCGCCTCGGCCTCCACCACGATTCGCTCCGGTGAGGCCATCTCCGGCGCCCAAACCCCGTCCGTCACTCCCTCTAGCTACCAGGAGCCTAACCCCCTCCTCAATTTGATCACTGCAGCTCTCTCCGACGAAGTCCGCAACCACCCGAACCGCCGTCCACCGGAGCAAAGCTCGCCGTCGATGTGGTACTTGCCGGCGACCACCACCACCACCAATCGACGCGGAAGGGTGCCCTGAGCACGGAGGTACCCTCCGATCCCCTTGCCTCGCCGTGGATCGCCGCCGGCGACCACCGCGGCTCTCGGGCACCGGCGAGATCTGCCGTCCCGTTCATATTTTCAAACCTGACAAGCGGGACCCGCTATCAGCCTCTCTGTCCTTCCTAAACGAAGCGTTTTCTGAAAACATCTTCTGCCAAATACGCTTTCCCTTTGGGATGGCGTAGTTTCTGCCGAAACGTTTTCTGTTTTTATAAGCTAGCCCCTGGAAACTTTCTGTTTCATTACAGATGAGTCCCTGGGCTAAAACCTTTATAACTTTTAAGCAGAAAAGTATTTTTGATTGATTCCTTTTCTGTTCTCTTTAAAATTTTGTCTAGTTTTTTATCATATTTATTTGAAAAATATTTGGTATACTTTTTGTGCACCTCTTGGTATTTACGATAGAGCATATATTTTCTTTATACCGTAGATACCGAAGGAGGTGACGGAGCCGCAAACTTCACCGAGCTAGGCTCCGACTACTCTGAACCAGGCAAGCATGTTTGAACTTTTGATATGATGAGTGTCTTGGCATGTTTTGCATTTAGTTTGTTTCATGGCATGTTGATAAGCATATCGATGAACGTTATTTTATGCGATAATGAGGTAAGTGAGTTCGATGATCCAATAGTGGATGGATGTGAGTATGAATGGCCATGTGTTGGCATAAGGATGGGTAAGATGGCAGTGTTGTAGCATGCCAGACTTATGCCAGACTACGTGACTTCAATGTCAGCTCATATCATTCCAGTTCCTTTCATTCCGCCTTCCCTGTACTACCACATGTTTTCCGCAAGGAATATGGTTTAGTAAGTTGTAAACCGCTTTCCTGGTACACACCAAAAGGAGAGGCCGAGATGATGGTTCCATGGCCCTGGATTAAAGCCAGTCATCCGGTCAGGGGGCATGGGTGTTTCCGGTTGGGACCGAGAGGCGGGCACCCCTTAGAGCGCGCGTATATAAATTTGATCCCATGCTATTCAAGATTGTGATCTCCCCGTCTCAAAAGTTTTTCTTGGACGATGTCTAGGGTGATTCCTAGCATCGAGAGGTAGGATGGGTGTGTACTGGTTAGCTGTGTTTTCTTCCGAAATACCGTAAACGGAACTAGTCCTTCGTGACTACGGAAATCCGTTGGCTGTGGGAATAATTTTGTACAAACTCTGCAGAGTCATATATTCCTCCAAATCATCTATTCCCTGTCCCAGACCGATATTATCTTATCCTAATCAAATGTCAGTTTTGATGGCAGAGACTCCGGTGATTCGCTCGAATGCTAACTCCGGTTAAATGATATTCCTGTGGATGGACTAACCCATTTATTCTTATGAATTAAAAGTTTATTATGATTATTATTTACCTGTCCATAAAAGCCCTTTCTGTGATGTCGCCCTGACGTCCGACTGTGGCATTTCTTTTCAAGCCCCTTCTGTGATGTCGCCCCGACGTCCGACTGTGGCATTTCTTTTCAAGCCCCTTCTGTGATGTCGCCCCGACGTCCGACTGTGGCATTTCTTTTCAAGCCCTTTCTGTGATGTCGCCCCGACATCCGACTGTGGCATTTCTTTTAAAGCCCTTTCTGTGATGTCGCCCCGACGTCCGACTGTGGCATTTCTTTTAAAGCCCTTTTTGTGATGTCGCCCCGACATCCGTTTGTGGTATTTCTTTTTAAGCCCTTTATGTGGTGTCGCTAAGATGCCCGACTGTGGCATCATTTCCTTATAATTATTTGTTCACCTTTCGAGGCGTCGCTTCAGACACCCGATCGGTAGTTATTTATGTTCTGTTGGGATTTCAGGCGGACTACCGCCGTTTCCCTTTTACTTACCTTGTCATGCTAATTTTTGAATGTACATTGATGAATTTATTCGTGACGCATCCATGCATGCATTTGTTATATCTTACGTCCGAACTGTCTCGCGAGTACTTTCAAAGTACTCACTGGCTAGTTGATTTGGCCAGATGCTGACGAAGGCGATCTCATGGATGAAGAGTTTGATAGCGAGTCCGACACTTAGAGGAGTCCCAGTCAGTCTCGTGCGACCCTGGATTTGGTCACTGTTTTATATCCGCTTCCGCTACCAAATAAATTCATCGAGCCTCACCTCGACGCTCGATGAGATGATAGACTTAGAGTCTTGTGTTTCTCTCCCCGCTGTGTTTTTCCACCACCGCCCTATCCTTGAGTCAGTAGTATGTCTCCACACCACTGTGTCATGTCCGCCATTATGTATAATTATTGGCGTGCTTGTAATAATTTGGTTGAGCAACCGCAGTTCGACCCTGTAATATATTTTATGCTACTGGCTTATTGTATCAAGAAATTGTCTACCAGTGAGGAGGATTTCTCTCATACTGGACTCAAAAGATTGGTTTCTCAATAAATATTTTTATTGGAAAACCGGTCGTGACAGGGGCCCAAGAGACAGGGGGCGCGCCCAGTAGGGGTGGGCGTGCCCCCACCCTCCTGGCCAGGGTGTGGGCCCCCTCTGGTATTTTCTTCGCTCAATAATTCTTATTAATTCCAAAACTGACTTCCATGGAGTTTCAGGATTTTTGGAGTTGTGCAGAATAGGTTTCCAATATTTTCTCCTTTTCCAGCAAGAATTCGAGCTCTTCATGGTAAACCTTGTAAAATAAGAGAGAATAGCCAATAGTATTGAGACATAATGTGTAATAACAGCCCATAATGCAATAAATATTGATATAAAAGCATGATGCAAAATGGACGTATCACTCTCCACGACAAGGAGGGAGTAGTTCACCCTCGGGGCTGAGGGTATGTACCAGTAGCTATGTGTTTGATCTCTCTCTCTCTCTCTCTCTCTCTCTCTCTCTCTCTCGTGTTATTGAGGTGATACGATCTTGATGTATCGCGAGCTTTGCTATTATAGTTGCATCTTATGATGTTTCTCCCCCTCTACTCTCTTGTGATGAATTGAGTTTTCCCCTTGAAGTTGTCTTGTCGGATTGAGTCTTTAAGGATTTGAGAATACTTGATGTATGTCTTGTCGTGCATATGCGGTGATAATGGGATATTCATGTGATCTACTTGATGTATATTTTGGTGATCAACTTGTGGGTTCAATGAACTTAGGCATAGGGGTTGGCACACGTTTTCGTCTTGACTCTCCGGTAGAAACTTTGGGGCACTCTTGAAGTTCTATGTGTTGGTTGAATAGATGAATCTGAGATTGTGTGATGCATATCGTATAATCATACCCCACGGATACTTGAGTTGACATTGGAGTATCTAGGTGACATTAGGGTTTTTGGTTGATTTGTGTCTTAAGGTGTTATTCTAGTACGAACTCTATGATAGATCAAACGAAAAGAATAGCTTCATGTTATTTTACTACGGACTCTTGAATAGATCGATCAGAAAGGATAACTTTGAGGTGGTTTCGTACCCTACAATAATCTCTTCGTTTGTTCTCCGCTATTAGTGACTTTGGAGTGACTCTTTGTTGCATGTTGAGGGATTGTTATATGATCCAATTATGTTATTATTGTTGAGAGAACTTGCACTAGTGAAAGTATGAACCCTAGGCCTTGTTTCGAAGCATTGCAATACCGTTTGTGCTCACTTTTATCATTAGTTACCTAGCTGTTTTTATATTTTCAGATTACAATAACCTATATCTACCATCCATATTGCACTTGTATCACCATCTCTTCACCGAACTAGTGCACCTATACAATTTGCCATTGTATTGGGTGTGTTGGGGACACAATAGACTCTTTGTTATTTGGTTGCAGGGTTGTTTGCGAGAGACTATCTCCATCCTACGCCTCCCACGGATTGATAAACCTTAGGTAATCCACTTGAGGAAAATTTGCTACTGTCCTACAAACCTCTACACTTGGAGGCCCAACAACGTCTACAAGAAGAAGGTTGTGTAGTAGACATCAGTGTGCAAGCTCTAGCGCTCCATCTATGGGCTGGTGCAAGCATCTCGGAGTTGGAACATTTGCTTTAATGAAATGATCAAGTGTTTTGGTTTATGCAGACTTATGGAGAAGCCTGTGTTTATTAGAAAGTGAGTGGGAGCTCTGTAGCATTTCACATATTTTATGTGGATGACATACTATTGATGGGAAATGATATAGAACTTTTGGAAAGCATAAAGGCCTACTTGAATAACTATTTTTCAATGAAGGACCTTGGAGAAGCTGCTTACATATTAGGCATCAAGATCTATAGAGATAGATCGAGCTGCCTCATCGATCTTTCACAAAGTACATACCTTGATAAGATATTGAAGAAGTTTAATATGGATCAGTCCAAGAAAGGGTTCTTGCTTGTTTTGCAAGGTGTGAAATTGAGCACGGCTCAATGCCCGACCTCTGCAGAAGATAGAGAAAAGATGAGTGTTATCCCCTATGCCTCAGCCATAGGGTCTATTATGTATGTCATGCTGTGTACCAGACCTGATGTAAACCTTGCCGTAAGTTTGGTGGGAAGGTACCAAAGTAATCCCGGCATGGAACACTGGACAGGGGTCAAGAATATCCTGAAGTACCTGAAAAGGACTAAGGATATGGTTCTCATTTATGGAGGTGACGAAGAGCTCATCGTAAAGGGTTACGTCGATGCTAGCTTCGACACAGGTCTGGATGACTCCAAGTCACAAACCGGATACGTGTATATTTTGAATGGTGGGGCAGTCAGCTGGTGCAGTTGCAAGCAAAGCATCATGGTGGGATCTACATGTGAAGCGGAGTACATGGCAACCTCGGAGGCAACACATGAAGCAATCTGGATGAAGGAGTTCATTACCGACCTAGGAGTTATTCCCAATGCATCGGGCCCGATGACTCTCTTCTATGACAACACTGGAGCTATTGCCCTTGCCAAGGAGCCCAGGTTTCATAAGAAGACCAGGCATATCAAGCGTCGCTTCAACTCCATTCGTGAAAATGTTCAAGATGGAGAAATAGATATTTGTAAAGTGCATATGGATCTGAATGTTGCAGATCCGTTGACTAAACCTCTTCCACGAGCAAAACATGATCAACACCAGAACTCTATGGGTGTTCGATTCATCACAATGTAACTAGATTATTGACTCTAGTGCAAGTGGGAGACTTTTGGAAATATGCCCTAGAGGCAATAATAAAATTGTTATTATTATATTTCCTTGTTCATGATAATTGTCTATTGTTCATGCTATAATTGTATTAACCGGAAACCATAATACATGTGTGAATACATAGACCACAACATGTCCCTAGTGAGCCTCTAGTTGACTAGCTCGTTGATCAATAGATGGTTATGGTTTCCTAACCATGGACATTAGATGTCATTGATAATGGGATCACATCATTAGGAGAATGATGTGATGGACAAGACCCAATCCTAAGCATAGCACAAGATCCTGTAGTTCGTTTGCTAAGAGATTTTCTAATGTCAAGTATCATTTCCTTAGACCATGAGATTGTGCAACTCCCGGATACCATAGGAATGCTTTGGGTGTACCAAATGTCACAACATAACTGGGTGGCTATAAAGGTACACTATAGGTATCTCCGAAAGTGTCTATTGGGTTGGCACGAATCGAGACTGGGATTTGTCACTCCGTAAGACGGAGAGGTATCTCTGGGCCCACTCGGTAATGCATCATCATAATGAGCTCAATGTGACTAAGGAGTTGGTCACGGGATCATGCATTACAGAACGAGTAAAGAGACTTGCCAGTAACGTGATTGAACGAGGTATTGGGATACCAACGATCGAATCTCGGGCAAGTAACATACCAGTTGACAAAGGCAATTGTATACAGGATTGACTGAATCCCCGACATCGTGGTTCATCCGATGAGATCATCGTGGAACATGTGGGAACCAACAAGGGTATCCAGATCCCGCTGTTGGTTATTGGCCGGAGAGATGTCTCGGCCATGTCTGCATGAATCCCGAACCCGTAGGGTCTACACACTTAAGGTTCGGTGATGCTAGAGTTGTTATGGGAATTAGTATGTGGTTACTGAATATTGTTCGGAGTCCCGGATGAGATCCCGGACATCACGAGGAGTTCCGGAATGGTCAAGAGATGAAGATTTATATATGGGAAGTCCTTATTCGGTCGCCGGAAGTGTTCGGGGGTTTATCGGTATTGTACTGGGACCACCGAAAGGGTTCCGGGGGTCCACGGGGAGGGTCCACCTGCCTCGAAGGGCCCTATGGGCTGGATATGGAGGGGAACCAGCCCCTAGGTGGGTTGGGCACCAACTCTCCCTAGGGCCCATGCGCCTAGGGTTGGGGGAAACCCTAAAGGGGGCGCCCCCTTGGCTTGGGGGGCAAGCCTCCCCCCTTGGCCGCTGCCCCCTCTAGATCCATATGGAGGGGGTCGGCCCCCCTCTCCCTTGCCCCTATAAATAGTGGGGAGGTGGGAGGGCTGCCACACCCTTCCCCTGGCGCAGCCCTCCCCCTCTCCAACACCTCCTCCTCCTCTGTAGTGCTTGGCGAAGCCCTGCCAGAGAACTGCAAGCTCCACCACCACGCCGTCGTGCTGCCGGAGCTCTCCCTCAACTTATCCTCTCCCCTTGCTGGACCAAGAAGGAGGAGACGTCCCCGGGCTGTACGTGTGTTGAATGCGGAGGCGCCGTCCGTTCGGCACTAGATCGGATCTTCCGCGATTTGAATCGCCGCGAGTACGACTCCATCATCCGCGTTCTAGTAACGCTTCCGCTTAGCAATCTTCAAAGGTACAAAGATGCACATCCTCTCTCTCTCTCTCTCTTGTTGCTAGAATCTCCTAGATTGGTCTTGGTGATACATAGGAAAATGTTGAATTATTGCTACGTTCCCCAACACCTTCCCCTCCGAATCGTCTAACTGATAAATGGCTAGAGCCGGGAAAATGTTTCTGGATATTTTCTCACCCCGTCTATAACACTTAGCACTACATTAGGTCACCCCTAGCATTGCATACTACCATGTCATGCATCATGCTGCATTTGTGTGCTTTATATTTACTGTTTCCTCCCCCTCTTCTTCTAAGGTAGACCCCGAGACTAACACTGACGCCACTGAGTATGACTACGCGACAGATGTTCAGCCACTTGCAGCAGAGCTTCTAGGCAAGCAAAAAGCCTTGATCGTTCCTATATAGCCAATTCTTTCTCTCCCATGCTTGTATTAGATTTTGCTACTATATTCAATAGCTCCTATTATGATGCATAGCCTGATTTTGTAACCTGTTGTTGATACTTTACCTATTGTCCTATATGCTTAGTATAGGCTAGTTAGTGATCCATCAGAGGCCCCACAATATTGTCTGTGTTGCCTTGATCTACTACTGGTGATACGATCCATGTGATCGAGGTGCAGAGACCGAACACACACCATCACCCCCCTTGATTGTACGACTCTACAGAGCTACTATCAAGTGCTGAGGGTGATGCCTCATATCCCACTTACGATGATATCTCTGTACTGTGGCACATCGAGTGTGGTTAACAGAGGGTGATTCCTCACTCACCACTTCCGATGATGTCTCTGTCGTGCAACTCCTGAAGCGTGAACCCATCAAGGGTGATTCCTCCAAGTTCACCTTGACATTTTTCCTTAGGTATGAACCTACCGAGGGTGATTCCTCTGAGCTCACCTTGATGTTATGGACCCAGAACTATGCTAACTATTCCCCGTTAACTGTTAATGCGAGATTGAAGGGATAGGTGGTACCGTCCTGGTAGAGGTGGACCTGAGTTCCCCACAGTCTCTTGATAAGTCGGGCCAATTCCAAGGGTACCCGCGAGAGTTATTTATGCGTCATGACCGGGTAGGAAGAGACCACCCAGGAGAGAGGTGGGCCTGGTCCCTTGTAGTAAGACCCCCAAGACAGGGCGACATGAGCACTGATCGTGTCTGCGAGCTACTAATACACTAACAGGTTTGGATATGTGATTTGAGTAGGCCTCTGGCCTTTTTGTAGTAACCACCACGCAGGATAAGTTATGGGCATTCGGTGTCGTATATTCTCCCAAAAGCTCCATTAGAGATCAAGTTCAACACTGCGGCATGACTGGGCGGGCGCCATCCAGGACATAGGTGGTGCCTAGATCTGCCATGTGTGCAACGACCCGAATTGCTTAGGATGATTGGCCCATGACCGCTTCACACTTAGGACGTAGATTGGCGGGGACCTCTGTGCGGAGCCTAGGTAGGATTACGACGTGTTGATTATCCGAGGCCGAGCATTACTAGGAAACGTGTGTCAGGCCAGAGGTAATCAAGCGTGTTGGTTAATGTGGTGCAGCCCTATAGGGAAGTAAATCTATTTGAATAGTCGTGTCCACGGTAACAAGAAGCTTGGATATATGACAGTATCTCGATCTTATACAACTTGAACCAGACACTTCCTGAAATACATTGCTTAATAAATATGGAATGCCGCAAATGTTTTCTCGCAAGGAGTCGAGAAAGGATCTTAGGGTATTGTATTGTTGTGTTAATTACAAGTTGATATCATATGCACTCATACTTCTTCCCTTGTTGCAAGATGATCTTCGCTCTTCTTGTCTATTCCTGCAAGATGATGGCACTTGTGTTGCATAGAACTTCCCCCTCTTGTTCTGGCATTTCTGCAGTATAGTCCACACATATACCCCATTCCTTTGAGACCGATGCACATGTAGTATAGATCTGATGTAAGTCTTGCAAGTACTTCAGATGAGTACTCACCGTTGCTTTGCACCCTCTTTCTTCTTCTCAGTTGCTGCTATCAGATAGTAGTGTCCCCAGATGTAGGATCGCTGATGATTTCTTCATGGAGTTCGACATCGAGGAGTAGTTCAGAGGTCCCAGGCAGGAGGCCTTGACTTTTTGATCTAGATCTGTTGGTTGTTTTCCCCTTCTTAAGGCACCTTTCTAAATGTCTGTAGATAGACCTAACTCTTGCTGTAATTTTTGGTCTTGTGACCCTGGTTTGTAATATATATTGTTTCTTTGTTTAAATTTGAGTCGTAGAGTTGTGATGTGATATTATATCATGAGTCATTGATCTTGATCGTTCATGCTCCGTGGATGTTTAGTGCATGATTAGTTTCGGGGGCGTCACACGCCTCCTTCTCTTGGGCCCTTGGGGACCAAGTAGCCTTCCTCCTCTTGGCCTTTTAAGGCTTGCTGATATTTAATTAATTATAAAAGCCTTATAGAAATTACTATAGCCTTTATATATAATTTAACATCTCTGGAAGCACATTCCACCTATATATTATTTATCCAAAATATCCTGTATTGCCCGATAAATTCCAAAACCCTTCCGGTGACCCTGAAATGCTTCTGGTTCCTCCGGAATCTATTTCGAATATTAATGAAACAATTTGAGAAATATATCCTTGATAGTCTCATCCTAGTAGTATTCAGCAGATCTTGGTTACCTGAAGCTTGTGACCTCGTAGGTTCGGTACATCATATAAATGAACGAAACCCCTTCATTCAATGACCGATAGCGGAACCATGGACATCCATATCGACCCCTATGATTACATGAATGACATTCGAGTGAATCTTTGGTTATTATGTGAATTTCCTATTTCTTTGCAATACTTTACAAAACCGGGGGAGTGCAGGTATCCTCCTGAGTCATGCACATGCTCACTATACCATCACCCTCATTATCGGTTTTGTTGTTGTTCTCATTGAAGTGTTCCGGCATACTCGTGACGTAGTCACCTGTTGTCGGTACAACAAACATCCATGTTCGTTGACCAAACTTATACACAGGCATGCTAAGGATCATATGTCCAGCATAAACATACCAAGCAAGGCCAAGCCAGAGAAGCCGCTCTTCGTGAGATCAAGGAGCGCATCAAGAGTATCAAGATAGCAGGATATCACCTTGGGGAGGCCTCCCTTGCCAAGTAGGAGAGTGATACATCTCCAACGTATCTATAATTTTTGATTGTTCCATGCTGTTATATTATAATTCTGGATTTTTACAATCATTTTATAGTCATTTAATATCATTTTTTGGTACTAACCTATTGACATAGTGCCCAGTCCCAGTTGCTATTTTCTGCATGTTTTTTACATCACAGGAAATCAATATCAAACGGAGTCCAAACGCAGCGAAACTCCTGGAAGATTTTTTTGGGCCAGAAGACATCCAATGGGCCAAGGAAGCACCTGGGGGGGGGTGCCCCGAGGGGAGCAGCACCCACCAGGGTGCGCCAGGAGGCCCAGGCGCGCCTTGGTGGGTTGTGCCCGCCTCGGGTGCCCCCTGAACCGCCTCTTTGCTCTATAAATACCCCAATATTCTAGAAACCCTAGGGGAGTCGACAAAAATCAATTCCAGCCACCGCAGAGTCCAGAACCACTAGATCCAATCTAGACACCATCATGAAGGGGTTCACCGCTTCCATTGGTGCCTCTCCGATGATACATGAGTAATTCTTTGTGGACCTACAGGTCCGTAGTTAGTAGCTACATGGCTTCCTCTCTCTCTGTTGATTAGCAATACAATGGTCTCTTGGAGATCCATATGATGTAAGTCCTTTTGCAGTGTGTTTGTTGGGGTCCGATGAACTTTGAATTTATGATCAGATCTATGTTTTTATCCATGAAAGTTATTTGAGTCTTCTTTGATCTTTTATATGCATGATTGCTTATAGCCTCATATTTCTTCTCCAATATTTGGGTTTTGTTTGTCCAACTTGATCTATTTATCTTGCAATGGGAAGAGGTGCTTTGTAGTGGGTTCGATCTTACGGTGCTTGATCCCAGCGACAGAAGGGGGACCGACACGTATGTATCGTTGCTACAAAGGATAACAAGATGGGATCTATATCTTTGCAATAGATAAATGGATCTTGTCTACATCATGTCATCGTTCTTATTGTGTTACTCTGTTTTCCCATGAACTTAATACACTAGATACATGTTGGATAGCGGTCGATGTGTGGAGTAATAGTAGTAGATGCAGGTAGGAGTCAGTCTACTAATATTGGATGTGATGCCTATATAATGATCATTGCGTGGATATCGTCATGATTATTTGAAGTTCTATCGATTGCCCAACAGTAACTGTTTTCCCACCGTTTGCTGTTTTTCTTGAGAGAAGCCACTAGTAAAACCTACGGCCCCCGGGTCTCTTTTCATCATATTTGCCTTTGCATTTATTTTCAGATCTATTAAACCAAAAATTCAAAAATACCTTGCTGCAATTTATTTGTTCCGCAATCTATTTATCCTATCTACCACTTTTACCTCACGTTATTTGCCAATCTTGAGGCGCCGTACCCGAAAGGAATGTACAACCCCTTTAACACGTTATTTGCGAGTATTTGTTATTTGTGTGCATGTGCTATTTACGTGGTGTGAGGAGGTTCTCCCTGGTTCGATAAACTTGGTCTCATCACTGAGGGAAATACCTACCGTCGCTATACTGCATCATCCCTTCCTCTTTGGGGAAATACTGACATAGTTCTAGCAGACATAAAAAAGTATTTCTAGCGCGATTGCCGGGGAGGATCACCTCAAGATAGTCCCCCGTCAACGTGCCATTTCTGGCGCCGTTGCCGGGGAGGATCTTCAACATCAACCAGGTTCCTAATCATAAATCTCATCTCCTTTCAATTTACATTATTTGCCATTTGCCTCTCGTTTTCCTCCCCCCCCACTTCACAAAAATTTGCCGTTTTATTCGCCCTCTTTTTCGTTTGTTGTTTTCTCGTCGGATCTGTTTTTCATGTGCAATCTTGTTTATCACTTTTTATCATTATGATTTCTCTTCTTCTGTTGCATGCACCCCCGAGAACGAGGTTCTCAACTTTTAACAAAGGGGAGGAGAAAATTTAAAAGATGCTTGGTATAGGATTTGTAATGCTCATAATAGATCTATCTGTAAGCAATCTACCGTTGTTCTTCTTCATTGTTTTTATGTGGGCATTACCACTTGGTACAGATTCGTCCTTGATGGGAATTTCTTGATGTGTCCTTCTCTTGATGCGTTTAATGCTTTGGGAAATTTAGTGGGTTCACCACCACTCGTGATCAATGAAACAATATTGACTCTCGAGCATGTTATCGAAAGACTAGATGCTATTAAAAAGAAAGTGCTTATCGTAGAACATACTGAAAACTTGGATAGAAAAATGCAAAGTTGTGCTACTAAGGTTGGGTCAAAAGCAGGAGACGTTTTTAAGTTGCTAAAAGAAAAGGGAACTATAATTCATGAAAGAATCGAGGAAAGCCCGTCTAGGATTGATAAACTGGAAGAAAATTTCTCTAATCTAGGAACGGCTTTTGCTTCCGCTAAAACTCCCGTGAAAATTAGTAAGACTACTCAAGTCACTAAAAACAAAGGTGCAACTTCAAGCAATGATAAAGGAGATCTTAAGATGATTAGTATCCATCGCAACTTTATTGAAGTCATAAGAGACCCTTTTTGGCGAAAATAAGTTTTTCAATCTCATGCCTAGAAGATTTGCCGCTAAGAATTTATATGCAAAATTCTTGAAGAATCCTAAGTGTTCGATCAAAAAATTGGATAAAGATGACAACATTTAGATCCTACGCGTTATGCCTAGCTAGGGGCATAAAACGATAGCTTGTTGGGAGGCAACCCAATGAATAAAATTTATTTTTTGCTTTTTGCTTTCTGTTCTTGTGTGTTAGCAAAATTATTATACTGTTATGATTGTGTTTTTTGTGTTTTAATTAGTGTTTGTGCCAAACAAGGCCTTTGGGAAGACTTGGGTGAAAGTTGATTTGATCTTGCTGAAAAACAGAAACTTTTGCACTCACGAGATTATTTGTCATTTTTAACACAAGAGTGATTTTGAGTTGATTATTTTTGCAGAAGCTTAATAGACAAATTCCTCTTGTCCACCAATTTATTTAAGAATTTTTGGAGATACATAAGTATTGTATATATTCATATTGATACAGACTGTTCTGTTTTTGATAGATTCTGTTTTCTTTGCGTTGTGTGCTTGTTTTTGATGATTCTATGGTTTTATTTGACGGTTTTTGCCATAGAAAAGTTGGAATAAGTAGATATAATGCAAAAAATAGGTTTGCAATAGTACTTATAGTAGAGGTTTGGTTTCTTATACTAACCGATCTCATGAATGTTTTGTTTGAGTTTTATGTGATTGAAGTTTTCAAGTTTTGGGTGATCTTATGATGGATGAAGGAATAAGGATTAGCAAAAGGCTAAAATTGGGGATGACCGAGGCACCCCAAGATAATATTCAAAGAAGTAGAAAGCAACTAAGCTTGGGGATGCCCCCGAGTGGCATCCCCGCTTTCTTCTAATAACCATCGGTATTTTACTTGAAACTATATTTCTATTCGTCATATAATATGAGTTTTGCTTGGAGTGTCTTGTATGATATGAGTCTTTGCTTGTTTTGCTTTGTGTTTTAAGTGTCAAATCCTTGCTAACACACCCTTTTGAGAGAGCCAAAAAATTTGCTATGCTTGCTCCTATGCTTCACTTAAATTTTTAGAGCCATGGATTTGCTCTAGTGCTTCACTTATATCTTTTTGAGCATGATGTGCTTTGTTATTTTTGAAGAATTGCTCTCATGCTTCACTTAGATTTATTTGGGAGTTAGTAAATTTTTAAGAAATTCTCTCTTGCTTTACTTAGATTATTTTGAGAGAAAGAAAAAATTATGCTCATGATCTTCACTTATATTTGTTTGAGCTTATCAAAAGCAACATATGAAAATAGTCCCAAAGTGATAGATATCCAAGGAGGATATAATAAAAACTTTCATGAAGATCATTGGACAAAATAAACTTGATTCTTAGTAATGGTTTTGAGATATGACGATATGATATGTGAGTCATGTTGATGGGTAATTGTGCTTTAGTAAGAATATTGATGTTAAGGTTTGTGATTCTCTATGCAAGCACGAAAGTCAATAGTTGTGGAATGAAATTTATATCCAACTTATGGTGCATTATTTGGTGTTACTTATGCTTAATGCTTGGGTATGGGATTTTTTGCTTTTTGGTTGGTCGCTTCTCAATCTTTTTGCTAGCCTTCATCTTGCACTAAGTATGATCACTACTTGTGCATCCAAAACCCTTTAAACCAGTTTTGCCATATGAGTCCACTATACCTACCTATATGCAGTATTTCATGCCGTTCTAAGCAAATTTGCATGTGCCATCTCTAATTTTCAAAATAAATTTCTCTTTTGTGTGCTCTACCGCTCGCGAGGCGGTGAAGGGTGACCAAAATTTTCCATGCTAGATGTGTTATTCTCACGATGAGTGTTTATTCACTTGTCATTGCACGAGAATACAGCAAAGGTATTAGGGATGCCCAGTCCCGTAATGAATAACGAATTTACTTTATGTTGTCAAATAATAAATTCTTTGGAAAGTGTTGGTATGGAGGGCACCCGTGGATACGGTTAGCCATGGAAAGTGAAAGTAATGGTGGAAAAAGGAATAAACTTTATTTTCTGTTTGGGAACCGCCTATGATATATCTAGCATGGAAAGTGTTGAGATCTCTAAGTCGTTTCGTTGATGGGAAAAGTATGCCTCTCAAAAATATTTTTATGTCTCAATTTAAGCTTTGAGCTTTGGCACCTCTACAAATCCCTACTTCCCTCCGCGAAGGGCCTTTCTTTTACTTATGCAATTTTCGTTTTGAATTTGAGTCTCCATCTTCTCTTATAAAGCACCAACTAAGGGGCACTATGATCGTATTTAAGCATTGGGTTTAGCTAATATTCGAGTGTGTTTCATGAATGGATTAATGATTGAGCATGATGGGCTAGGGATAACTTGCTTTAGTGTTGATATTTTGAAAGACATGGTTGCTTGTTGGTATGCTTGAGTATTAAAGTCTTCATGTCAAAACTAGACTATTGCTTTGAATCATATAAAAGTCCATATGTCCATGTTATAAAGAAAAGAAATGTGATGAACATGTTAGGAAGCATTCCACATCAAAAATTCCGTTTTTATCATTTACCTACTCGAGGACAAGCCGGAATTAAGCTTGGGGATGCTGATACGTCTCCAACATATCTATAATTTTTGATTGTTCCATGTTGTTATATTATCATTCTTGGATGTTTTACAATCATTTTATAGTCATTTTATATCATTTTTTGGTACTAACCTATTGACATAGTGCTTAGTGCTAGTTGCTGTTTTCTGCATGTTTTTTACATCGCAGGAAATCAATATCAAACAGAGTCCAAACGCAGCGAAACTCCTGGAGGATTTTTTGGGCCAGAAGACGTCCAGTGGGCCAAGGAAGCACCTGATGGATGCCCCGAGGGGAGCAGCACCCACCAGGGCGCGCCAGGAGGCCCATGCGCACCTTGGTGGGTTGTGCCCACCTCGCGTGCCTCCTAGGCCACCTCTTTGCTCTATAAATACCCCAATATTCTAGAAACCCTAGGGGAGTCGACAAAAATCAATTCCAGCCGCCGCAGAGTCCAGAACCACCAGATCCAATCTAGACACCATCATGGAGGGGTTCACCACTTCCATTGGTCCCTCTCTGATGATGCATGAGTAATTCTTTGTAGACCTATGGGTCCGTATTTAGTAGCTAGATGGCTTCCTCTCTCTCTCTCTGTTGATTATCAATACAATGGTCTCTTGGAGATCCATATGATGTAAGTCCTTTTGTGGTGTGTTTGTTGGGGTCCGATGAACTTTGAGTTTATGATCAGATCTATGTTTTTATCCATGAAAGTTATTTGAGTCTTCTTTGATCTCTTATATGCATGATTTCTTATAGCCTCGTAATTCTTCTCCGATATATGGGTTTTGTTTGGCCAACTAGATCTATTTATCTTGCAATGGGAAGAGGTGCTTTGTAGTGGGTTTGATCTTACGGTGGTTGATCCCAGTGACAGAAGGGGAACCAACACGTATGTATCATTTCAACTAAGGATAACAAGATGGGATCTATATCTTTGCAATAGATAACGGATCTTGTCTACATCATGTCGTCATTCTTATTGCATTACTCCATTTTTCCATGAACTTAATACACTAGATGCATGTTTTATAGCGGTCTATGTGTGGAGTAATAGTAGTAGATGCAGGCAGGAGTCGGTCTACTAATCTTGGTCGTGATGCCTATATAATGATCATTGCCTGGATATCGTCATGATTATTTGAAGTTCTATCAATTGCCCAACAGTAATTGTTTTCCCACCATTTGCTATTTTTCTCAAGAGAAGCCACTAGTGAAACCTACGACCCTCAGGTCTCTTTTCATCATATTTGCCTTTGCGATCTATTTTCCTTTGAATTTATTTTCAGATCTATCAAACCAAAAATACAAAAATACCTTGCTATAATTTATTTGTTCCACGATCTTTTTATCCTATCTACCACTTTTAGCTCACGTTCGCCTATCTTGAGGCGCCGTACACGAAAGGGATTGACAACCCCTTTAACACGTCGTGTTGCGAGTATCTATTATTTGTGTGCATGTGTTGTTTATGTGGTGTGAGGAGGTTCTCCTGCTGATTCGATAACCTTGGTCTCATCACTGAGGGAAATACCTACCATCGCGATACTCCTATGGCTAAGTGAAAGTGTTAAAGCTATATAGTCCGATTGCCTGGTTCGCCGCGCTATCACCTCCTTAACGGACCAAGACGTTGGATCATGTGTGACTACGCGTTTTCTCGAACACCCCCGCATTATATGCGTGGGGGCTGAAGCCGACGACTGCAAACTTTCATGTTATATATATACATAAACGGCCACACAGGAGGCATTATAATACTTTCGGGCAAAAGTATAAACACAACCTTTATAATCAAAATAGCATTGTCTTTACAATTGCGATACATGTCATTCGAACATGGCACTCTTCGAGCATTGAGCCTCTATTAAACGGGCGCCTTCTAAAACTTCTTCGAAATAGTGCTCGGCCGGGTCCTGGCCGTCCACCGCACTCCGGGTTGCAATAGCGGTGGCTTCCATCCTAGCCCAGTATGTTTTAACACGGGCAAGAGCCATCCGCGCACCCTCTATGCACGCCGATCTCTTCACAGCATCGATATGCGACACAACACCAAGGAATTGTTGGACCAATCCAAAATAGCTGTCTGGCCTTGGTCCTTGTGGCCAAAGATGATCCATAACAGATCTCATAGCAAGCCCGGACAACCTGTGGAGTTCGGACCATACGACCATCTTTTCATTTAAAGGCAGCGGACGCGTCGGGGCACTGAACTGCGACCAGAATAACCTCTCAGCCTTATGGTCTTTCCGATCTTTGTAAAACTCGGACGCACCAGCAGCACTCTTTGCCAGGTCCGCATATGCGTCCGCCGCACTCCACAACTGATCTAGAGGGGCATACTTAGGATCCCCGAATTTCATCCGCAACAAATAGGGCTTTCCAGCCATGATATCTCCAGCATCACGAAGCTCCTCTCTCATCCCCCTCATTTCAGAGCGGGTTTCCTTGGCTGCCTCCAGGGCCTTCTTCAGGTCAGCCGCTTTTGCTGGATTTTCCTTTTCAAGGAGCTCACAGCGGTTGGCGGCATTTTCCAGCTCGGTAGCCATCTCGGCTATCTTTTCTTTGCTCCGGCGATGAGCAGCCTGTGTGGCTCTTAACACCTCGACCGCCTTCACAGTGGCCGCATCACTTATCCGGGCTTGCTCCTTGGCTCGGGCAGGCTCCGCCCGAAGGGTCTCCACGACAACATCTCCATCTGCAGTCATAGCATATTATAGATACTAGCATCACGCTGCACTTAAATATTTGCTGACAAGCTGAATATACATACCCTGGGCCTCGTCAAGCCGCTTGTTAACAAGCGTGATGTCGGCATCGGCCACGTCCAGCTGCCGCTTTAGTTCAGCAAAATCAGCTGATTGGTCGGCCGCCGGACCCTCAGCCACCTCCAAATAAAGCAACGCGATTATTAACAGAGATTATGATCCTCTGTCCGCCACGTTGATGGCAACTAGAGTCTCAAGGGCTACTATCTATACAGAGCACACTTAGCATGTGCGGAACCATCAAAAATACATTTTTTGCGTACCTCAAAGCCTCTCAGTAGACTCATAAAAGATTCATTCAAACCGCTTTTCGCGGACGAAATCCTCTCAACCACCGTACCCATTAAGGCACGATGTGTCTCTAACATGGCCGCTCGCTCCAGAAGGCCCATAAGTGTGTCCGGCTGTGTGCCGGACAATCCCGGACTCCTCCTAAAGCTCTCCTTGGGAGCCGGATATTCCAGACTTCGGGCAGCCGAAGTGTCAACTTCTGGCCTTGGTGAATCAGGAGAAATCCTCCATGACGACACCTCGGGGTCGTCCGCCCCATGTGACGGGGAGGCAGAGGGAGGCGTCTCGCTCTCCATCATCTCCGGAGGAAGATCCCCCGAGGATGAACCCTGTGGGGAAGGGCTGCGAGCCGGACTGCAACAAATATGTTCCGGTCATTATCCTCAGAGACAAAACGGGATATGTTTATCAAAGTACTCTTTCACTTATGGCTCGGTGGAGGGTTGGCCCCCTTGCGGGCGTTGTGCGGTAAGGACACCCTCTGGGGCAGGGTCCTCTGGCGAGGGCTCCTTCCCTCGTTTGGAAACCTCCGTTTCCAAATCTTCAGAGGCAGCCCTTTTCTTACCTTGAGGAGAAGGGATTTTAGATTCCCCTCCCCGATTATCCTCCTTCATGGAGGCACCTACTCCTCCAATTTGGATGTGTAAAAATGAGGCCCATCTGTGGCTTCTCTATTCCTCCCCTCATCTTCTCTTGATGGCACCTGATATGTTGCGTGGTCAAGCATTGGTCTACAAAGGATTCGGCAAGCCTTCGGGAAGAGGGGCCGGACACCTAATCCTCTCTGCCTTCTTCAGCCAGTCCTGGCAGAGAGCAATTTTTTAGAATGATGTTATAATAAACAAAAAGGATGGTGTGTTCGGTAACAGAAGTATTTACCTGGCTATCCGGACGGTTACAATTGAGACCCGCGTCCTCGGTGGTGTCCGGACACTTTATTCGTGATCCGAAGAATGACTCATACATCTCTTTGAGCGTCATGCCGAAGAATTGTTGAACGGTTCGCGGTCCTTCCGGGTTGAATTCCCACATACGGAGAGGACGACGTTGGCAGGGCAGGACTCGACGAACCAGCATCACTTGCATTATCTTGACGAGACTGACATCCCTCTTGAGGAGGTCTCGGATGCGGCTTTGCAATGTCAGCATGTTGTTAGCCGGCCCCCAGTCCAGCCCCTTGTTGACCCATGATGCCAATTGCGGTGGAGGGCCCGGGCGGAACGCTGGAGCGGCCACTCGCTTTGTACCCCGGGGGGCGGTGATGTAAAACCTCTCCCGCTGCCATAAATCAGAAGTCTCCATGAAAGAACCCTTTGGCCATGGGGCGTTGGCGCCTTTGCTTATTATAGCGCCTCCGCACTCCGCGTGACGCCAGTCGATCACCCTCGGCCTTACATTAAAGGTCTTGAGCCATAGGCCGAAGTGGGGGGTGATGCGGAGGAAGGCTTCACACACGATGGTAAACGACGAGATGTGAAGGACGGGATCCAGAGTGGAAATCTAGCCCGTAGTAGAACATGAGCCCTCTTATGAAGGTATCAACGCTAAAACCTAGCCCTCGGAGAAAGTGGGATATGAAAACAGTGCTCTCGTTGGGCTCAGGAGTGGGGATGACCTACCCTTGAGCAGGTAGGCTATGCGGAATCTCGGCTGTGAGATACCTGGCCTCCCTCAGCTTCCGGATGTCCTCCTCTGTGACGGAGGAGGCCATCCACTGGCCTTGATTGGATCCGGACATGGTCGAAGGACCGAAGTGCTTTAGCTTGAGCCTTGGGTGTTGGAACTCGAGGTGCGGGAGGGGAAGGATCGAGCGTGGAAAGAAAAGGACAGGCCTTGGCCCCCTTTATAAAGAGGACGAATAACAAGCATCCCCCGTGTGACCGTTTGGGACTTGCCTAAAATCGAGGAGTCATATTAAACAAACACAGTTGGGTTACCCACACTTGTATTGATGAGAATCCCATGATAAGGGGGACACGATCTCTGCTTCGACAAGACGTGCCAATAAAACCGCTTCCCCGCGCGTGTAGTTGTCAGGACCCCGACTCGATGTCACATCGATCTAGCTGGTAACACCTCATATCACTTTGCGGCCTCACGCACGGTATCCCCACGGGTGTCGTCTTACCTTTTCCCGGGACCGTTTGCGCCTTTTGGCTCACGTATATGATAGTGTCGCTAGCATCCATATGATAAAGAGCCCGGGCTGACATGACTAGTCGTAAATCCAAAGTGGCATAGACTTACAGGGACAGGCATCCATGACCCAGCTTCGAACGTGTCGGTCATCAGCAAGTGGGTCCGGGCTGTAGCACTGGGCTAGCAGGACTCCGGTAAACCGGGCTGTAGCGGGCTAACAGGACTCCGGTACTCAAAACGTGACATTTCCCCGAAGGGACAGACACAGGAACGAAGAAGGACACATGCCGGCCAGCCTAAGTGTTCCAGAGCAGTAGCAAGCTACCATGGCTCAGCGGTAACACTAGGAGACATTTCCCGGTAAGAGAGGCTACTAAAGATAAACAACTAGATAGTCAGATCCCACACATACCAAGCATTTCAATCATACACACAATATGCTCGATATGTGCAAATACAACGAAGCATCACAACATGACTCTACGACACAAGTACT